>NW_027456759.1:87500-195000 GCF_040206685.1 Ascaphus truei | reverse complement strand
ATGTACACACGAAGATGCCACACAAACACCAAGTATGCCACCAATGCCTGATGGTACCAATGCCTGCTGCAGTGCCACCAAAGCCTGATACTGTGCCAACCCGTTGCAGCAGCGACAGCAATAGGCCCAACAACAAGATCAAGACGGGGGCACAAAAAATGATGCGTTCACGTTTGTTCACTAAAAACAGACACGTAATAAATGTTTAAGGCACAATGTTGAGTTGGTGTAATGTTTATCCACATACATTCTTATTAGGGTCATCAACATAATTAGCTAAAGAATTATAATGACGGCTGCAGAACAAATCACTCCCAAATTAGAACAAAAGGATGTGGGTAACATGTACATGAGAACATCACCACAACATGTTTTTAAGAGCAATTTGTCCTCCCACCATTGCGGACAAATCTGTCTGTACATTGCTCCAAATAAATAGCATCAAAAATAATGTTCACATTTTCCTTAGGATTAGTTATGTGAGAACATCAAACACAGACCGTAAGGTTATGTAGTAATGTTTGTATGTATATCTTTATTTATATAGAGCTATCCATGTACATAGCACTTTACAGCAGTAACAAACGTGACATCATAGGAATAAGCGCTTCAGACATGAAAGTAGATACAGCTCAACCCCGTTGTAGCGCGATACGCTACAACGCGAATTCGCTTATAACGCGGTCTGAGCATGGCTCTCGAGATTTTAAAACCTCCGGAGAGAGATGACAGCAAAGAGGAGAGAGATCTAGATGCCGGTAATGCCGAAATTTTAACGCGATCGCGGTTGTAACGCGGTCTCACTCTGTGGCCCCCAAGGACCGTGTTATAACGGGGTTCAGCTGTATTAGGAAAAGGAGTCCCTGCCCCAAAGAGCTATTAAATAAAGTTATTAATAAGTGGTAAGTAGGGAGAACTTGCAGAGACAGTAAGGAGGGTGTTATAATAAGTGCGTCTGCAAGGGGCCATGGTAAATTCATATGCGATGTATAGTATCAGCCACAGAGCTACCCATATGCTTCGTTAAAGAGGTGTGTTTTAAGATGGGCCTTAAAAGGTGAATAGAGTCGGGTATTGAGGGGAAGGGCATTCCAGAGGTGTGGGGCAGTCAGTGAGAAAGGTTTAAGGCGGGATAGGGTTTTAAGCACAAAAGGGGTAGAAAGACGACATTGTTGAGCAGAAGGCAAGAGTAGGGACAGTGCATAGCGAGAAATTACAGCGGAGATGTAAGAAGGAGCAGAAGAGTGTAAAATGAGATATTAGGGTGAGATGTAAGGAGAGGCAGAAGAGTAAATAGCCTTGAAAGGGAGGAGGAGAATGATGTAAATAATACAGGATTTGATAGGAATCCAGGAGAGGGATTTCAGCAGGAGAGATGCCAAGGCAGATTTAGGAAAGAGTAGAGTGATTCTAGCAGCAGCGTTTAGGATAGATTGTAGGGGAGACAGGTGAGAGGCAGGAAAACCAGACAGTAGAAGGTTACAATAGTCGAGACGGGAGAGAATGAGGGCCTGCATTAGAGTTTTAGCAGTAGAGCGATAGAGGAAAGGGCGAATCTTTGCAACGTCATAGAGGAAAAAATGACAGATTTTAGCTACATTGTGAATGTGAGAGGAGAAACTGAGGGAGGACTCAAATGTGACCCTGTAGACGGACGTTCACAGAGGTACACAATTGGAGACTTTATAAGGTGAAATTATAATAGGCTTTATTGTGCCTTTTCCTTTTCATCAGGAAATCATCCAAACACAGGGGGGGGAACAAAGCTTTTATTCACTTGGGAGTATCTCTAGTGAAAATACCATGCAATTAATTCACAACTCCATAAGTCAAGCATGTCTCACAGCCCCAAAACATATAGCATGAAATAAGCAGATATAAGCAGTCTCTTGTTTCTTGCTGTAGAGTACGCTTCTCTGCTCTCCTGGAACCGCACCCGTGCGTGCACAGAAAATATCAGCATCCAGGTTTAGAAGTCTTATTTGGTGTCTTGCAATCAGCTATGCTGGGCAGAGCTCAAGACCGGTCAGCTCCAGAGATGTGTGTTCTCTTGGTCAGACTCTCCTGGGAGTCTCAAGAACACTCCTCTGTCTCTCCAAAGGTCAGCTCTCAGTCAGAGCTAAGGAGTCAGTTCCTGTCTCAACAGACAGGCTTTTGTAAGCAATCAGGCAGGTGGTGTTTATTAAGTGACTACCAGAAGTTAACCACCATACTGCCAGATTAAAGGCACATTACTTGAACAGGGATTACTCCCCTGTTACATACCTCCCCTGTTTGTGGGAAGCTCGGGCTTGCCACGGCCAAAGGCCATTCTTCCACTCTCATTCTAGATATCTCAGTGACTTGAATGAGAGTGGATGGAGGAAGAGAACCCTCAGTCCTGTTGGGATTGGAGCCCTTTCTCCAGTTTATTCGTTTCTCCTCCTGAAGGTGTTTGAGATCAGCACCCCTCAGTCGCTTGAGGAGGACTTTCTCCAAGTATAGTCTTTTTCCTACGTGCGCGGTCATGAGATTTCCCTCGCGTCGGGTGCTCGTCTTATTGTAGGCATACTGTATGGCAGCAGTTGCAGAGCGTTTAAAAACCGCCCTTTTCCCACTCAATGGGGTTGCTAGTTCAGCCCCTTTTAGATTAAGTTGCAATTCCACACCCACTTCCAGAGAATGTCCCATCTTTTCAGCTTCATCAGCTAAGGATTCTTCTGGTTTTAATTCAGCACGTGTACCTTCTTTTGTTGCCTGCTGGGTGGCTGAAGGTTTTGCTAGTGCTTGTTTAGGTGGTTCAAATTTTGCAACCTTGTCTTTCAGATGAGTGGTATTCCCAGCTCTCACTGTACCCTTGTCTTCATGGGTTTTTGAGGCTGTGGGATACTGATGCTTAGTCAGGGTCAATACTTGTCCTTGTAGGACTGTAATCTTATCCGCGAGAGATCCCTGTTTTTTGAGTGCGTCTTGCAAGTCTCTTCTCAGGGAATTTATCTGCATGCTTTGCTTTCTCTGAGCCTGCCTCCACATTTTTATTGCATTGTGGAGCACTATGAACTTCTTTGCTTGGGCCGCAGTTACTTGTTTCAGTTTCTGGACCTTCTTGTGCTCCCTTTTGTGCCGCGTCACCTGGGTTCTAAGCTTGGCTTTTAGAGTTGCTTTGGTGATTCTCAGGGTAGCCTTCAGTTTCTCATGCTGCTTTGCGGGGGCATACTGGGTCATCAGACGTTCTTGCAGCACTTGAATTTCTTTAGCTGCCTGCAGCTTTTCTTCCTGCAGCGTTTGCTGCTTCTCCTCAGCATACTGGAGGTGTGTACGCAGACCTTGCAGTTGGTTCTGCAATCGGTCCTCTGCTTCAAACTTTTCCTTGACTTCTTCTGTCAACTGAAAATTTTCTTCTTTCAGTTTTAAGTTTTCTCTTTTACTGTAAATCTTGAATTTTCTCTTTTTTCAGTCTCTGTATTCTTCAGGGCTTCTTTGCAGTCCTCCTTCCATTTGCGCACATCTGCTTTGAGAATGACACTCTCCTGGCATGAGACTTCCTTCTCTAGGTTGAGGGTCTGAAGCTCCTTCTGAGAGACTTTGAGATCTGTATCAAGATTACCAATAGTTTATTTAGCAATGTTCAGCTCCTCAGTGAGACTGTGTAGTTCCTTTCTGGAAACTTCCAGGTCTGTGCGGCAGCTGTTGGTCTCATGATGTGAGGCATCAAGCTCTATACGAAGAGTGTGAACCTCTTGCTGGAAGACTGTCATCTGCTTCAGTGCCTCCTCATACTTCCGCTTTAGCGTAGCCACCATTTTATCCGATTGGCTTTGCTTTTCATCCATGGCGGAAATAGTAGCCTTTGCAGTATCTAGCTCAGTCTTGAGATCCTCCAATTCGGTCTTGGCCGCAGAGTAAATTACGAGCACAGTCTTCTGTAGCTCAGCATTATTTTTTCTCTCCCTTCCCAATTCTTCACAGAGCAGATCACAGTCATGCCTGGCAATTTTCAGGGCGTCTTCAGGGCTGGTCAAGGGATCGTCACTCACTGGTTCCGGCTCCGCTTCCCTGGGATGACTGGTTGAGGGTTCCTCACTGTTGGCACCGGACAGACACTTCTTTGGGGTACACGACTTCTGCCTTGGGCCCTCTGGATATTCGATTAACCGCGGGACGAATTCTCCATTTTCTCTAGGCTGCAGGGCAAATCGGTCCCCCTTTTCCTCCACAGGATCTGCGGACGTGTCTGTTCCTTCCACGGTAAGTGAAGAACTGCTTTTCTTTTTCCGCCTTTTTGATTTGGATGACACCGTCCCTTCAGGGATATTGGGGTCTCCATCTTCATTTGAAATTTTAGCGGCTTCATTATATACGCCAGGCTTTTCTTGCAGTTGCTTTAGCTGACATAAATATTGGGTGATCTGCTGCTCCCGCTCTGTCCTGCTGATCATATTCGTCAAAGGGAGCGGTCTTTTCTGTTCGTGTCGAGTTCAGGCATCCCCACCATTCTTGGGGTGTTTTGTGGGTGTGACTCGGTTCGGGTTCCCCGTAAGAGATGTCTTCCTCTTTATTGGACTGGAAGGGCCACTCTTCCGTGGGGTAGGGTTCATTACAGGAACGCTGCATCTTGTCCTCCATTTTTAGGCTATCAGGTGTAATTTTCTTCCTGACCTCAGGAGGCACTATTGCAGCTGTTGCCACTGTATTTGCTAGAACCCCCAATTGTGGTAGTCCTACAGATGGGCATATTTTGCTTGTAGAGGTCGTAGCTCTCACAGACATCTCTGTAGATTTTTCTTTCTTGGGAATTTTTTTTTTTTTCAATATCAGCAGTGCTGTGCATGCATTTTCTCTTATCAGGTATACAAGATGTGCAGTTGCTAGGTAAAAAAAAGTCTATTTGCTCTACACCATGTACTTGCTAGGTGCAATCTCTCCGCTTCAGCAACAGAATTTGGTTTTCTGCCTGAGTTCAGTAATTTTCAGTCTCATCTTTGGGTATTATGGCATTCACACTTCACACTTTGGGTGTCTGTTTTTGCTCCCAAGATATATATATAGGCAGACTTTTTTACTTGCAGGAAAAAAAAACATTCTTTCATTCCTGGCAGGGTGACTCAACACTCAGCATTTGTTTGCTAAAAATTCCCCTGCTTCAGCACAGTCTTGTATCAATCTTCACACTTTTCTGCATATACTCCATTCACAGCTAGTAGCCCTATGCGGTGTGGCAACCTTTATTTGCAAAATCAGTACCACTCGTGGGTCACCATCTGTATTCAGTGCTTCAGCGAAACTTTTGAAAACAACAAATACCTATCCCTTTTTAAGGGCTGACTCACTTCTTGAACCTTGACTATGGCTGGAAGGCAAAACCCCTATGTCAATGACCATATTACACTTTGTGATAGGCAAAATAAAGTTTAGCTACTTCAGCAGTCTTTCTCCTCTAGGGATTGGGGCAAAGAGTCCACCTGTGGTTTTGTAAGTTTCAGTGCAGTGTGGTTTCAGTGGTGTGTCCCTTTAACTCTGATCTCTGCTGCATGAGGTTTTTTTTTCTAAGTTGCTTGTAGGCAAAAAGCATAAAAAAAAATTTCACATAAAAATCTCCGGTCCTTTTTAACTACAAAGACACCTCTTGTCCCACCTCGGACACCATATGTAGATGGACGTTCACAGAGGTACATAATTGGAGACTTTATAAGGTGAAATTATAATAGGCTTTATTGTGCCTTTTCCTTTTCATCAGGAAATTATCCAAACACAGGGGGGGGGGAACAAAGCTTCTATTCACTTGGGAGTATCTCTAGTGAAAATACCATGCAATTAATTCACAACTCCATAAGTCAAGCATGTCTCGCAGCCCCAAAACATATAGCATGAAATAAGCAGATATAAGCAGTCTCTTAATTATGAAAGTCTTATCTGTTTCTTGCTGTAGAGTAAGCTTCTCTACTCTCCTGGAACCGCACCCGTGCGTGCACAGAAAATATCAGCATCCAGGTTTAGAAGTCTTATTTGGTGTCTTGCAATCAGCTATGCTGGGCAGAGCTCAAGACCGGTCAGCTCCAGAGATGTGTGTTCTCTTGGTCAGACTCTCCTGGGAGTCTCAAGAACACTCCTCTGTCTCTCCAAAGGTCAGCTCTCAGTCAGAGCTAAGGAGTCAGTTCCTGTCTCAACAGACAGGCTTTTGTAAGCAATCAGGCAGGTGGTATTTATTAATTGACTACCAGCAGTTAACCACCACACTGCCAGATTAAAGGCACATTACTTGAACAGGGATTACTCCCCTGTTACAGATCCCTAGCCAGCATGCTTGTGATACTGGGTGTCTGATAGTACTGCCTACAGAAACGTAGAAGGGGGCAATAGGGCCGGGCTTGGGAGGAAGTATGAGAAGCTCCGTCTTTGACCCTCTCCTATGGTGGCCTTTCCTTCTCCCACACTCCGCGCCCTGATAGAAGGGGTGGAGGCATGGGGCTCCTGCTCTCCTCTCTCTGCTGTTACCGAACCCTTCCTATTCCTCCCTCTCTTGCTTTTCCCTCCTTTGAGGTTCACACAGTCCAGATTTTCTCTCCTCTCCCTGTCCACGTGGCAGTCATCTATCACCCACCTACCGCTACTCATCCCCTTCTGCCTTTCTCATTTTGAATCCTGGCTCTCTTTCTTTCTACATGCCCCGCTTTCTCTCTGCCGTCCTCGCCCTTCTAACCCCAGACCCTGGCTAAACTCCCACACACGCATACTGCATTCCTCCACTCGTTCCTCTGAACGCCTCTGGAGGAAATCTCATACGCTCGCAGACTTCATTCACTACAATATTATGCTGTCCTGTTTCAACTCTGCCCTCTCTCAGGCTAAACAAACCTACTTTTCATCACTAATCAACACACACAAGTATAACCCATGCCAACTCTTTTCTGTCTTTGACTCTCTACTCAGGCCACCCTCGGCTGCTTCCTCTTCTTCCTCCATCTCACCTCAGGACTTTGCTGACAAGCTTGACCCTGCCTGTCCTAACTATCGACCTGTCTCCCTCCTGCCTTTTGCCTGCAAACTCCTTGAACGTCTTGTATTCTCTCGATTTGCTACACTTTCTCAACACCTATTCTCTTCTAGACCCTCTACAATCTGGCTTCCGCACTGCTCACTCTACTGAAACAGCCCTCACTAAAATAACTGACGACCTCCATGCTGCCAAAGACAGAGGTCATTACACTCTGCTCATATTAGTCGACCTCTCTGCAGCATTTGACACCGTGGACCACCCTCTTCTCCTTCACATTCTCTATACTCTTGGTATTCTGAACAAAGCTCTATCCTGGATCATCTCTTACCTCTCCCATCGTACTTTCAGTGTCTCTTCTTCTAGCACCTCCTCCTCTATTGATCTCTCTATGGGGGTACACCAGGGCTCTGACCTGGGACCCCTTCTCTTTTCTCTTTACACACTCTCTCTAGGTGACCTAATCACATCTTTTGGGTTTAAATATCACCTCTATGCTGGTGACACACAAATTTACCTTTTAACCCGTGACCTTATACCTGCTATACAGACCAAAGTTTCTGAATGCCTCTCTGGAATATCATCCTGGATGGCCATCCGCCGACTGAAACTTAACATGTCAAAAACAGAGCTCCTTATACTTCCTCCCAAACCTGGCCCTACTACCTCCTTCCAAATTACTGTTGGAAATACGATCATTCACCGAGTAGCCCGAGCACGCTGCCTAGGGGTCACACTCGATTCCTCTCTCTCATTCTCCTCTCACATTCAAAACGTTTCTAAAACTTGTCGCTTTTTCCTCCGCAATTTCACAAAGATACGCCCTTTCCTCTGTTACTCGGCTGCTAAAACTCTGACTCAGGCCCTTATTCTCTCCCGTCTTGATTACTGCAACCTCCTGCTGTCCGGCCTTCCTGCCTCTCACCTGTATCCCCTACAATCTATCCTAAACGCTGCTGCCAGAATCACTCTACTCTTTCCTAAATCTGTCTCCGCGTCTCCCCTCATGAAATCCCTCTCTTGGCTTCCGATCAAATCCCGCATCTCACACTCCATTCTTCTCCTCACTTTTAAAGCTTTACACTCTTCTGCCCCTTCTTACATCTCAGCCCTAATTTCTCGCTATGCACCATCCAGACTCTTGCGTTCTTCTCAAGGATGTCTTCTTTCTACCCCCTTTGTATCTAAAGCTCTCTCCCGCCTTAAACATTTCTCACTTTCTGCCCCGCACCTCTGGAATGCCCTTCCCCTCAATACCCGACTAGCACATTCTCTATCCACCTTTAAGACCCACCTTAAGACACATTTGCTTAAAGAAGCATATGAATAGCACTGGATTATCCTGGGCACATGATACATAAAGCTTGGCCCCCTGCAGACGCACTTACAAGAATTCCCTCCTACTGTCTCTATATGTTCCCCTACCTACCAATTAGATTGTAAGCTCCTCGGAGCAGGGACTCCTCTTCCTTAATGTTACTTTTATGTCTGAAGCACTTATTCCCATGACCTGTTACATTTATTATTTGTTATTTATTTGATTACCACGTGTATTACCGCTGTGAAGCGCTATGTACATTTATGGCGCTATATAAATAAAGACATAGAATACATGTTAAGTTTGAGTCGGTGGAGGGCCATCCAGGATGATATCCCAGAAAGACATTCAGAGACTTTGGTCTATACAACAGGTAAATTCATGGTTCAAAGGTACTTACCACTTAGATTGTAAGCTCTTCAGGGCAGGGACCCAATTTCCTAATGTCTACATTTATGTATGAAGCGCGTATTCCTATTATGCCACTTATGTTACTGCTGTAAACTGCTATGCACATGAATGGCTCTATATAAAGGTATACATACTGTACATAGTGTACATTACTACATAACCTTACGGTCTGTGTTTGATGTTCTCACATACAGTAACTAATCCAATGTCTCCTCATCCCATTGTTGTGCAAATGTTGTACCAGGAATTTCCTATACATTGTGCATTGCAATACACGGGCAACATGGAACACTAATTCACATAATTGGCAATTAAAACCATTTGTTTAACAGTGCAACAGGCACACGTCTTTTAACCTTCTATAGGTGTTCATTAACCCCCAACTAAAGTTGACAAATGTTATTGTTCAGTGTCGGTGCATACATATATATTGACGTTTGCTATATTGCATGTTGCAGATTAGCTAAGAAGATTTTTCAGACCACATCTTTCAACATAATACAAATGTTGCACGTAAGAGGAAAAGGTCCTGATAGTTCAATTTTAAGTTTAAAAAGGAAAATGTGAACATTAATATTGATGCTACTTACTTGGAGCAATGTACAGACAGATTTGTTCACAATGGTGGGAGGACAAATTCCTCTTAAAAACATGTCCTGGTGATGTTACCCACATCCTTTTGTTCTAATTTGGGAGTGATTTGTTCTGCATTCGTCATTATAATTCTTTAGCTAATTATGTTGATGGATCTAATAAGAATGTATGTGGATAAACATTATACCAACTCAACATTGTGCCTTAAACATTTATTATGTGTCTGTTTTTAATGAATAAAAGTGAACGCATCATTTTTTATGACCCCGTCTTGATCTTGTTGTTGGGCCTATTGCTGTCGCTGCTGCAACAGGTTGGCACAGTATCAGGCATTGGTGGCACTGCAGCAGGCGTTGGTGGCACCGCAGCCGGCATTGATGGCACAGCAGCAGGCGTTGGTGGCACATCAGCAGGCGTTGGTGGCACAGCAGCAGGCATTGGTGGCACAGCATCAGGTGTTGGTGGCACTGCATTAGGCATTGGTGGCACAGCAGCAGGTGTTAGTGGCACAGCAGCAGGCATTAGTGGAACAGCAGCAGGCATTAGTGGCACAGCAGCAGGCATTAGTGGCACAGCAGCAGGTATTGGTGGCACAGCATCAGGCATTGGTGGCACAGCATCAGACATTGGTGGCACAGCATCAGGTGTTGGTGGCACAGAAATCAGGTGTTCATGGCAGAGCCCCAGGCGTTGGTGGCACCAAATCAGGCATTGGTGGCACAGCAGCAGGCGTTGGTGGCACAGCAGCAGGCGTTGGTGGCACAGCATCAGGCATTGGCACAGCAGCATGAATTGGTGGCACAGCAGCAGGCGTTGGCACAGCATCAGGCATTGGCACAGCAACAGGCATTGGTGGCACAGCAGCAGGCATTGGCACAGCATCAGGCATTGGCACAGCAGCAGGCATTGGTGGCACAGCAGCAGGCATTGGCACAGCATCAGGCATTGGCACAGCAGCAGGCATTGGTGGCACAGCAGCAGGCATTGGCACAGCATCAGGCATTGGCACAGCAGCAGGCATTGGTGGCACAGCAGCAGGCATTGGCACAGCAGCAGGCATTGGTGGCACAGCAGCAGGCATTGGCACAGCATCAGGCATTGGCACAGCAGCAGGCATTGGTGGCACAGCAGCAGGCATTGGCACAGCATCAGGCATTGGTTGCAGAGCATCAGGCATTTGTGGCACCCTTGATGTTTTTGTGGCATCTACGTGTGTACATGGGCCTGACTGGAGGAGTTAAAGGCAGGCAGTGAGGGACGGGGAGATCATGCTGGGCCCCTCACGGTGTTTTCCTGCCCTCCATCCCTCCCCTTTCGGTTAAATTCTGTTTTGTTTGAGTTACACTTGTATTGAATATGGGACGGGGCTCAGTTACGGCAATGCCTGGTGGTGGCATAGTTGGCGAGTGAGCAGGGCTCATTGTGCTTTGAGTACCTGGGGCCCATCTCGCGGCTGACGTGGGGTCAGCTGAACGGCTGGGACTTGGGACGGTCCCAGCTAACAGGCCACGATTGTGTGGAACACTCTGGCAGGGACAGCACCTCCCCTTTCACTGTATATGAATACAAGGCGCAGCCATTGTACCTACAGACCTTTGTGTGTGTGCTTTACTTGTGTGATGTTGTGGGGGGTTAGAGGAGCAACATCGCAGGCTCTGAGGTCATGGCTTATGCTTTTCGGACAGTGAAATAGGTCTTGATAATGTTATTGAAGCTCATTAGAATTAGGGCTGCTGAAGGCAGTGGTGCCACACAGAGTGGATCAGCCAATTCGAACACATCCATGGCTTGGCCAACATCCACTGATGGCCCTATGTACAGGTAAGATTTGAGATAAGAATATTGTTACTTAGATATGAGTATTAGAACATAGAATTACCTGGAACATAACCCAACTACTTAAGTGTCCATTGCATGGTCTAACCATGTATTGTTCCTGAATATAGGTCCATTATTCATTCTGATGTGCAAAGATTGACGTTGTACAAACTGACATTGTGTGTAATGCGAGTTAGACTTAAAACCCTAGCACACCTTTTGTTTGAAAGATGTGAGTTTAAAGCTTCATGTTCAATTAACGTTGTGTGTTCCCATGAGCACGACACTGACAATCAAGGCTACTCATGTCTGTAAGCAATAACTGTATGTGATATTGTTTGTTACTAAATGAACATCACTGTCTACAATCGTACCTTGCCATTTTGTTACACACACTCTTTCTGACACGATGGGATTGCATCTTCATAATGTATCCTGCAATGCTACGGTAGTACCTCCAGCCCAATAGTAGATATGTATTAATGTGAGTGTATAAGTTCCCTTACAATGTGAATGTAGATGCACTACTGGCTCAATGTTCATATCCAGATTTGAATGTCTTATGATGTTATAAGTTTGTAGGTGATGTCCCAGTATTGTACTGTACATCATTGAACTTTCTGTTGACCTGGGCTGCCAACAAGGATGGAGAGCTGGAACAACTGTCCCGGGCCTGGCGAATGGGAGGGCGGCCTGGCTGACCTGTGTTGGTAGTTGGGCCGGGTCCAAATTCTGCTCCAGCTGCCTGGCCTCTAGTTGTTGCTGGGCCCAAGCTCTCCCTTGCCCACCGGAATTCAGGCCAAGAGGCCTGAGTCCACCCCTAAGGTATGTGTCCATTGTGTAGACAGGATTTGTGGGGGTATTGTGTGTGTGTGTGTGTGTGTGTGGTGGGGGCATATAAAAGGGAGTGAGAGAGTGAGGCGTGTGAGAGAAAGAGGGGTGAGCTCGCAAAGCCTCTGACGGGGGGGTCCAGTAGAAACTCTAGTCCTGGGCCCTCGGGAAAGCTGTTGGCGGCCCTGGTGTTGACCCACAAATTGAGGCCCGGTAATGTCTTGATTCATGTCATAATAACTTGCTCTGGTTCAGACTCACTGTGTCCGATGTCCCTGTCTCCAGCCAATACAAAAATGCCCTCAGGGCTCGTGATGAGGCTGAGCCGCTAGTCCATGGGGACCTCCTCCGGCCCTGGACGCATGATGTCAGCTGTCGGCCTTCCTCTTGAGAACCGCTTTTTGCCCTCCCACCTCACTCCTCTCACTCCCCCTCCCACCACCCTCCATTTCACTCACTCCCCAAACTCACACAGAAAACAGTGAATTAACAAAAAAACATCCACACTACAAGAAAACTTTCACACGGACAAGACCACATTTATTTTTAAATGAAAATATAACAGAACTCACTCAGAAATCGCAACCAATATGTGCCAATGTACGACCGACAAACTCCTAATCCAGTCTCTCTCTCTTTGCCTCACCAGAGTACTGACGCACGCTGTCTAAAATGGCCGCTTAATAGTGTGTCTGACGCGTTGTCTCGCGAGGTTCTGTTCTCTCCGCTTCAAAACAAAAGAACCACTTTGGCTGTTAAAACACACCGTTTGTTATTTTTATAGACGCTGTTGAAACGATGCGATTTGTAATAAAGAATGCGGCTCGTTGTCGAATTTTATTCCGCTACTTCTGACCATATCAAAAAGCGCAGTTTGGAAAGGACAAACTTAGAGCCGCTGGTATATACCCCTTAGTCTAAATCAAAGCATCTTTCCTGGCTGTTATTCACAATTTATTGTGTTTTTAATTTGCTAGGATTATTGCTGCGAATGTGGGTCTAATTATGTATATTTGTTCCCTGGGATGTTATACAAATTAAATTTACATTATAATTCACAAGTACAGTACATTAAAAATCAGAGACAGCCTTTCTAGACATGCTGCCAGGGGGAATAATGTTACAAACATATAATAATTACTTTCTGTTGCTATGTAGTACCCCTGCTTTTGCATGCCTTCAGTTTTGATTTACAAAAAAGTTCCACTTCTAATTTAAAGATAAGAGGATTTATTTTAGAAATTCTCTCTCCCGTTTCACTTTTTTTGACAAAAGGATTCTATAAATCTTTCCAAAATAAAATAAGAAATAAATATAAATTGCTCCAGAATTTTTACAGCTCTGCCACAGATCCCATTAATTTTCTAAAACCATTGAAACCGCTGCGAATATATAAAGTTGTCATTCTTTTATAATGTTTTATTCAAATAATTGCCCTTTATATTAAAACTTGAGTCATAAATCGACTGCAGACAAGTTTTGTTGTGTCCCACTAATATGCCTTTATAGTATAGTAGGCATATTAGTAACCCAAAACATACAGCAGATTGTAAGCTCCTCTGGGCAGGGTCTGTGTCTGTAACAATCCTATGTTCTGCGTACCACGCGCTATATACTGTAATAGTGACGCGCTGTGAGTCCCATTGGGAGAAAACCGCAGTATGAAATAAAGTTATTATTATTATTAGACTCATGGCTACTGTCCCACACCCACAGTCGCTCCTACCAACCATTGTGGCCAATCACTGCCATCTACTGCTCTTATTCCCTCACCTGCTGTCTCTGTAACTCTCCCAACATACCACTTAGATTGTAAGCTCTTGGGGGCAGGAACTGTGTCTGTAACAATCCTATGTGCTGCGTACCGCGCACTATACTGTAATTGTGACGCGCTGTGAGTCCCATTAGTAGAAAAGCGCTATACAGTATGAAAGAAAGTTATTATTATATATATATATATATATATGCAGGACATTTTCTTTTCAAATTAACAATGCAAAATAGATATTTAGAAATACAGAAATGCAGATAGATAGATAGATAGATAGATAGATAGATAGATAGATAGATAGATAGATAGATAGATAGATAGATAGACTGTAGATATTAGAATGATAACATTGTCTTCACATTTCCTTTTTTTTGTCCAGGTCTTTTGCTTTGTTGTAACGTGATGTCATACTTTTCTGTTTTGGAGAAAAGTGAACCTATAATAAAAATTATCTGGGGCCTATAAAAGATGGCTGACAATTTGGATTTTTCCAATACTGCTTCGTCTCTCAGTCCTGACCAGAGAAACATTGGGATTTGCTGCTCGCATTTGCGTTAAATGTATCAAAGTTTCTTACATTTGATGCTAAATTGTTGTGATGTAGAAAAACAGTGCTTCCGAATAAACCAGCCTTTAAATGTATAAGAATAGCTCTGGGACCACTCCAAATATGCTTCTATAAATTATGATAACCCTAATAGGGGTAGGGAACTAGTACCTACCATAAATGCAACTCACTGTGAAATTCCAAGATCCGTAGGAGCAGTCCCAAAGCAGCAATCAGCAGCGTGCAATCCACCAGGCAGAACTGAGCAGGAATGGATGAGAAGGGCAGTGCACTGCCAAGGAAGCAGGAGGAGGCTCACGAGGCATGAAAAACACTTTAATGTGTAAAAGGATCAAATTCGCCCCCCACAGCAGCAGCACGTAACACACCTACGCGTTTCAGGCTATAAGCCCTTTATCAAGGTCTACACATTTTCTTTTCAAATTGATAAAGGGCTTATAGCCTGAAACGCGTAGGTGTGTTACCTGCTGCTGCTGTGGGGGGCTATGTTTGATCCTAGAAAAGGTAGTCCCAGAGGGTCCAATGGCAGAGCACTGCCAAGCAAACAATGGGGGCTGCAACCAGTAGCAAATAAAAAAGGTTTATTAAGTGGTCAAGCAGAGGTACATAGTAACTTTGACGCGTTTCGGGACCTGCGTCCCTTTATCAAGGTGTACACATTTTCTTTTCAAATTGATAAAGGGCTTATACACCTTGATAAAGGGCTTATAGCCTGAAACGCGTAGGTGTGTTACCTGCTGCTGCTGTGGGGGGCTATGTTTGATCCTATGTTTGCATCCATTTTGCTCCACGTTTACTGTAGAGGCCTCTGCAACACCGGTTGTGTGACCCGTCGCCATGGCAACACAGCGTCAAATGACGCCGTGGGGTCATGGCATGACGTTACATGGCACCCGCACGCCGGGAAGCATGGTAGTGGGGGCACGAGCACCAGGAGATCAGGCAGGGGGGAGCAACGCGAATAGTTTGCGCACTCCTGCCATAGATGACGGGAAGATGCAAATCATCTAGCAGCGTAGACACTGCTAACGAAACTCCGTCTCCGATAAATATTTCCTATTAAAACCCTACTTCTTTCGAACACCCCGTCCTGCGGTTACCAAATGGTCCCTGTCACCGGCAGAGCCATGAATGACCTCAGAGGAGATGACCGCTGGACAGCAGAGCGACGACGAACACTGAACATGGCAGCACACGGAGTGAAACCAGGGAGTTCATTACTGGATTATCTTATTGATTTGCATGTCTTTCGTGATACATTAAATACACAAAGCTATAATCTTCCATGAAAACAGAGATTCATGTTTTTCTTAAAGTAGCAATACCACTGGAAGGATTTAATTTTTTTCCTTAACTGGCTCCTGATTCCAGATGTTGGACAAGAATAGGGGTACATACACCCCAATTAAAACACCTGTCTGTGCTGAGCTGATCTATTGTCCCCTGACCTCCGGGGACCTCCCTGTTCTCGCGATATTGGAGCTTTTTGTGTGTAGGTGTGGGACGGCAAAATCTACAGATATGGACGTGGGGGTCGCAGACAGAAAGTCTCCCGATGACGTGGCACTTTTGTATTGGCCGCCAGAGCCAACATGACCTTGCAGCCAATTTGTTCTCATAGCACGGGAACATGGGGGTTTCCGCAGATCAGGGGACACAGGATCAGCTCCTGGTGACCCCAGGTTCAGGCCAAAAAAATTACCCTCCAAAAAATGTTCAAGCAGCACAGACTGCTATGTTAAGTATTCCCTCATTCATGAGCAACATCCGGAATTAACTCCGTTCCCATCGTTTTCGAGACTTTTCAAACATAGCCAGATGACTAATTGTTCTAAAATTGGAAATCAGGGAGATTCCAACAGTAGAATATGTGGTACAGTATGTGTCCTTAAATAGATTTCCTTTCCTGAAAGGACAGGGGTTTCTCACAATTCCTGCCCTTGATGACTACTGCAAAGCAACATGCATAGCTCCTCCGATGACATGTTGGACTCTGTATCACAGGCAACATTTATGAATAAAGTAAAAAAAAAAAAAAAAGGGGAAGAAAAGAGAGAACCAATAGTTTAAAATATATTCTTATAAAGACAGTGGTCTCACTCATAGATACAGGTTCTTTAAGGCAAGGTATAGTCTCCTGAGTCGCGAGTCCCATCTCTCCTGCTCAGGTCACGCAGATCGGGCTCCGTTTCCGAGTCGAGCTACAGGCTCACCTCCCTCTCAGTCCCGGTCAGTGTGTACCCCAACAGTGTGTTCCAGACCTCTCACTTGTCGTGGCGCCACGCGCATGCGCAGCTTAAATCTCCTCTGATTTTGTACTCCGATGACACTGTAGAAAACTGGAATCGTCGCTCCGGTAAGACAAGTACCTCCTCACTCCTATGCGTTTCGCGAATCTACGTTCGCTTAGTCAGGGATGGTGATGCCTAAGTCCTCAAGTCTTCACACGAATTTATAGTCCCATTCAGAATTAAAAAGCTCCTCCCCACTCTCCACAGGAATCTTGGTTCAGCAAAAGTGTGCATGGGATACCAAGTACTGTACATGCAATCTATCTAACATACATAATACCAGGCAAAGTCTATGTATAAATCTTAGTTGCGCTATTTTCGGGTAATTGTTAATTTTAAAGTCAGAAGTTTAAAATATTATTACCAGACATAAGATCTCTCAACCTGGTGATGGCTGCTTACCTCTATGCATGAAAAGCCTGCTTGGATAATCGTGGATTAAAATCGGGATTGCCGAAAAAATGGGATCATTCCGGATCTACAAGTAGTATGCTTGAATGTTAATTTGAGGTGAACCCATAGGGAGAGAAAGTGCTTGATCACTGGGTTCAAGTAAAAGACCTATTGGTTGACGTGGTTTTGATTGACAGCTATAACAAAGAATTAATATTAGCCACCCAACCCCTTGAGTTTCTTTTAGAATTTCACAGGAGTGGTTGGCCTACTTGAGAAGGAGGTTAACTAAATGACCCTTACTCATGAGAATACTAAGATTGAAGTATTTATGTATTTTGTCACATTGGATGTAGCATTGTGTATTTTTGTCTTTTGTTGTATACATTTGGCTAAAAGCTCCTTTTAACACACACACACACACACACACACACACACACACACACACACACACACACACACACACACACACACACACACACACACACACACACACACACACACACACACACACACACACACACACATATATATGATGTGGTGGGTTCTGGGGTTAGAGCTTGCTGGGATTGTGAGGTCATTCATTTTCATTTTCAACTAGTATCAGTAGTTTGGAGGTTAGTGGCCCCTCCTCTTGGGTTTAAGCTCCCCCCCTCCCCACGTTTTAAGTAGCAGATTTTTCCATGTTCCTGTGCAGGACACGTCCACTGAGGCCATTCTCCCTCCACTGCAGAGGTAAATGAAAATTCTCACAGGTAGTGTTAGGACCTGCATAATTTTACCCCTCCGGATGCGGTTTCTGCACTTTTCACATAAATAAATATGCTTTTTATTAATATTTAGGCCGTGCTAGTGTTTCATGTTTGTATGTCTTGTTTGTTTTATTGTTAGTATCTGTGCATCCCCCCCCCCCCCCCTGTGTTGATTTACTGCACCATTATCTGTTTCTTCTTCTTTTTCTTTTTCCACATATGCACTGCTGAGGTGAGAATCATCACCATTCATCATCCCAAGGACTGTATTTGGACTGTTACACCTTCTACTGGTCTGGTATTTACCCCTCTTTGGCGCCGGTTAACCCCTTTTTTTCGACCTGCATACTTGTCATGCTGTGACGTGGCTGCAGCCTTATAACGCTTTGGCCAAAGAGTTAAACTAAAGGACCTTTACTCATGAGAATACCAACATTGAAGTATTTAACCATGTATTTTGTCACATTGGATGTAGCATTGGGTATTTGTATATTTTGTTGTATACATTTGGCCACGCTTAATAGCACTCCTTTTGACACAAATACATATATATATGATGTGGTGGGTTCTGGGGTCAGAGCTTGCAGGGACTGAGTGTTCATTAGGCCTACTTGAGAAGCCTGAAAATATTTTGTGAGATTCGGGAGAGATAAGCCGCCAACTCCATTGTCTTATATAATATACGTAGACCTCTTGATCCTAGGGCGTTTCCCTTCCAATACAAACTGACAGATATGGGATAGTAGACCATTCAGATCTCTACCCGGTACTGGAATAGATAGAGTTCTGCAAAGGGGCATTATCCTAGGGAGAAGATTCATTTTAAAGGATATCATTTTATCTATCCAGGAAATACAAAATGTTGTCCAGGGTTCTAAATCCCTGTTCAGATCCTTGATTAATGTTGGATAGTTTGCACTCTATTGAGAGAATTGCAAGACCTAAGGCAGTGGTTCCCTACTCCAGTCCTCAAGGACCCGCTAACAGTCCAGGTTAAGGACATCTCTGCTTGAGCACAGGTTGTTCGGTCAAAATGATTGAGCCGCCTGTGCTGATGTGAGGATATCCTTAAACCTGGACTGGTCGAGGTCCTTGAGGATCTGAGCCGGGAAGACTGAAGAATGCCAAGAGAAATAGAAATGTAGCTTTAAAAGTTTAACCATATCACAAAGGCAAATTGAGGCCCAAGGTCGGCAATTTGGAGTGCTTGATTTTGAACCCTGAAATAACGCCATGCTGTCCAAACGGACAATTTTTACGCAAGTTCAACTATTTGTTTGGCGTACCCAAATTTTTGTTTTAGTACCTACCCTTTAGATCTGTACCAAGTGCATCCTATGTATTTGTGCCGATATGTCCGACTAAAACCATTTTTGACACCTAAGGGATATAATATAAAAAAAGGTTAGTACATTGTACATATCACTTGTGATTTCCGCGCATCCCATAGTATATAGGCCCCAATGTATCCAGGCAAAAGTGGTGTGAATTTGGGACAACAATATAGTTTCAAGGCAAAACATGACGGTGTAATACCCTGGCTAAAGGCCTTTGAAGAGTCCGGACCTTTGACTTTATATTATAGGACCGGACGTTCAATAGCTCAGAGTATCCCCCTAGAGGGGAGGAAAGCAGTTATTAACACTAAACCCTATGAAAATGTGTTTCCAGGCAGCCCATGAATAACAGCCCAAATATGGAAATATTAGGATATTACTTCCTGTCTCTGGAAAGTAGAAACTTGAAGATAGCCCCCTTTTCAGTAACAAAAAAGGTCTTTTAGCTTCACGCTGAACTTGAGTTCAAAATCTTAGATGGACGGTACATTGCGTACCTTCTACTGTCTGACTCATGTTGAGATGAAGGGCTGTTTGCTATGAAAGCGGATGGGTAGCTGATATTTTTTTCCGTGCAAGTGTTTTGTAATGCTGACATCTGGATTGGGAACGCACCAGATGTTTGCTCACATTTCTTTCTGCCACGGATAATGAGGATTGAAAAATGAACTATTTATTTCCACGGAGATAGCAGAGAGCCCTCTACACAACAGCACCAAATCACATGCGGACGACGTGTACTTTAACGTACTCGTTCCTTTTGGAGGGTTGATACATGTAATCCCTTGTAATCCCTAAACTTCAAGACGCCTTAGAGATGTGTGAATCAATGTGCTGCAAACTGTGTCTTAACTGTCATGGTATCTTCATGTCAGTACAATGCAAGATGGGGAAGTCTGTGCATGTAGATCAGGCCCGTCAAACTCAGAATAGCTTAGGGGCCAGTTCTTACAATCGACTGCAAGACTAAGGTCGCATCATCAGAGGGGCGGAAGAGAGAAAATTCAATAAATAGCAACTATACCTACGCAAACACTTTTTTTTATTGCGCTTCCCTTATTAAAAATATGTAAACGTATATCTCTTTCTCTCTCCCTCTATCTCCTCCCTCTTTCTCCCCTCATCCTCCCTCTCTCTCCCCTCATCCTCCCCCTCTCCTCCTTCATTCTCTCTCTCCCCCCACCCTCCCTCTCTCCCCCCACCCTCCCTCTCTCCCCCCACCCTCTCTCTCTCTCTCTCTCTCTCTCTCTCTCTCTCTCTCTCTCTCTCTCTCTCTCTCTCTCTCTCTCTCTCTCTCTCTCTCTCTCTCTCTCTCTCACCATGCTCCCTCCCTCTCTCTGTCCCCCCATCCTCTCTCCCCCCCTCCTCCCCCATCATTTCTCTCTCCTCCCACACCCCCCCCCCCCCCCCCATCATTTCTCTCTCCTCCCTTCCTCTCTCAATTTGGGCCAAACCACCTTCCAGGCCATAATAAGCTTGAGGCCACATGAGAAGGTTACTTTGGCCACATGTCTGACAGCCCTGATGAAGTTCATACAATTGTATACATTCTAGTATAATCCGGTGGCTTAACAAATTTGATGTTTTCTTAAAGCAGCAATCCCCCTTTTAAAACTTTTTTTTTATAGACTAGGAGCCGGGGGTCCCCTGGATCTGAACCGCGCTATTCTGAGCTCTCTGAACCCCATGTTTCCACAGATATTTACATTTTTACATTCTGGTGTTTGTAGCCCTTTTGGGGAAATCAATATGGCCGCCCTCCAAGTCCAACTCCTGAGGCCCAATAGGAAGCTGCCACCTCATCAGCGCATGACATCATGGATACCTTTTGGACCAGGCCATCATTGATTTTACTTCATTTTACCGTCATATAAAAAAGGTAAATATTTTGGGAATGGGGGATAGCCAGGTTCAGCTCCAGGGGACATACCAATTTCCTTTATGAAAACATTGCCCTATAACACTACCTTAAGCCGCTTGTAGTTTTAAAATAAAGGTATAAAATATACATACAAGTACTGGTCAAAATGTGATGGTCCTCGGGAAAATGGAGTACAGGATAAAAATGTCTGTTAAAGCTTTGACGACTTGTCTGCTGCTACATTCAGACATGCTGGCAGCCCCAGGACCCACAGCTACACTGAGGTAAACAGCGGGTGAGAACTACATGGCGTTTTAAATGGCAGCATTTGAGCTAAAGCTAATGACCACTTGATACCTTTTTATCTATAACTTGTCTGGGATTGCTACACTATGGTGTTCTTTGTCTCCTCTCTCCTGTTTATTTGGCTGTGTTGCCTCATGCTTCCTTATGCCGCCTGCCACGGCGTGTCACTTGAACACCACTGTGGTGTTTCCCCTCGTGATGTCCTCTGGCGTTCCCGCCACAACTTTGTCCCCAGGCGTTCATTCAAGCATTTTGGCTATTCCATCTCCTCCCAACAAAACCCTGACCAACATGTCCTAGTCGGTCCACCTCTGCAGTTAAGGGCTTTTCCACCGGTGCCATGAATCCTTCTTCAGAACCCTCATCAACATTTTTTTTTCTCATTTAATAGCTTTTTCCAGCACTGTGCACCATCCCCTTCTCTCCCAAGACAAGAGCTTTCCCACCACAGCCTATAGGGCTCTTGTCGCTGTCAAATAGTGACATCTGCCAGTGCCATGCAATGCCCTCCCTGCCCCACCGTTGGAGACATGCATTTGCTACCCAGGCACAATCCTCTCCTGTTTTAACTGCTCTCTCTACGACCAAATAACACTCATTTTTCTCACTCATCAACATTCACAAATCCAATCCATGCCATGTTTTCTCTGTATTTGACTCCTTCCTCTGACCTTCCCCTTCCCCTCTCACTTCTCGTCCTTCCTTCACTTCTCAAGTCTTTGCAGACTACTTTAAAGACAAGGTGAATGCTATCCACAAGGAGATTACCTTTGTACCCTCCCCCTCCTCACTGCTTCTACCTACAGCTCCTTCTTCCACTCTTGGCTCCCTTTCTCCGGTTACAGTGTTGGAAGTTTCTAAGTTGATCTTCTCTCTACCACCACATGCCCTCTCGATTCTATCCCCTCAATCCTTATCAGATCTCTTGCTCCTGTCTTACTCCCCACTCTAACCCACATCTTTAATTTCTCCCTGTCCTCTGGAACTTTCCCCTCTTCTTTCAAGCACACAGTGCTCACATTTATTCTCAAAAACAGCCTTGTCCCTACGTGCCTTACTAACTACCAACTTGTATCCCTCCTGCCCTTTGAATTGAAATTGATAGAACATCTTGTTTTCTCCCATACAAACAACTTCCTAAATTCCCATGCCCTCCTGGACCCCTTACAGTCTGGCTTTCGTACAGCTCACTCAACAGAGACTGTGCTCACTAAAGTAGCCAATGATCTACATGAAGCAAAATCCCAAAGTCCTACTTGATCTCTCTGCTGTTTTTGATACTGTTGATCACTCCCTTCTCCTTCACATTCTAAACTCTCTTGGAATCTGCAACAAAGCTCTATCCAGGTTCACTTCATACCTCTCCCATCACACATTCTCTGTCTCTGTTGCTAACATGCCCTCATCTCCTGTTGATCTGCCTGTTGGTGTACCTCAAGGCTCTGTTCTGGGACCTCTCCTTTTCTCTCTCTACACGCTATCACTATTGGCGAACTTATCAACTCTTTTGGCCTTAGGTATCATCTCTATGTAGATGATACACAGATATTTCTCTCCACCCCAACCCTTACTCCTACAATCCAGTCCCAAGTCTCTGATTGCCTCCAGGCTATATCCTCATGGATGGTGCTCCGCCGCCTTAAACTTAATATATCTAAAACTGAGCTCCTCATATTTCCTCCTAAATCTGGCCTAATATTCCCTTTTTCCATCACAGTAAATTGTACTATCTATTCTGTTACGAAAGCACGTTGCCTAAGAGTAACATTTGACTCTTCCCTTTCCTTCTCCATTCACATTCACAGTCTGGCTAAAATTTGATGTTTCTACTTCTGTAATATTGCCAAGAAGATCCACCTTTTACTCTGTCAATCTACTGCTAAAATTCTAATGCACGCCCTTATCCTCTCCCATCTGGACTATTGTAACATATTGCTAAAAGGTCTCCTTGTCTCACAACTTTGCAATTTATCTAAAATTCTGCTGCTAGAAGCATTTCACTTTCTGCCAAAACAGTCCCTGCTCATCTTCTCCTTAAATTCCTCTCCTGGCTACCCATCAAATTTCAGATCAACTTACAAAATTCTCCTCCTTCCCTGTAACGCTCTCAACTCATCTGCTCCTTCCTACATATCAGCTTTGATCTCTCGTTCTTCGCCTGCACTCTACCCTTAACTGTCTCTTCTCCACCCTTTTCACTTCTACTTCTCTCCCTAGCCTTAAACCCTTTTCACTCACTGCCCCTTACCTGTGGAATTCCCTCACTCTGTATATGCAAAACACCTTCTCTCCCCACCTTCAAGATAAACCTTAGAACTCACCTCTTAAATGAAGCATTTCAATAGCCTGCACTCATGGCTACTGTACCACACCCACAGTCGCTCCTACCAACCATTGTGGCCAAGCACTGCCATCTACTCCACTTATTCCATCACCTGCTGTCTCTATAATATACCACTTACGCTGGGTCCATAGAAGGACCAACAGCGCTGAGCAGTGCGGACGCTCCGCGATGAACCCCGTCATCCTCAATGAGGATTTCTTGAGAGGGGGCTCTCGCGAGCGTCCGCAGGCGTGCTGAGGCGCAGGGATTTTCATCCAACAAGAGAAAATATTTTCAGACCGTGCTGAGGACGTCACGTGGCTGCCAACATCCAATCAGGGTGAAGCAGCGTGACGTTGACGTCGGCGCCGTGACTTTGACGCAGACGCCGTGACGTTGACGCTTTGATCCCTGTTGACCCCGTGACGTCATAGCTCCGCCTCACGATCGCGCACGCTGGCTCGCCTGCTAGTCCATGAAATCGCTCCTGATTCAGCATGTGAGCCTCAGCGTCAGCGCGGAAGAGCGCGGGCTGCCCTACTATGGACAAAGCCTTAGATTGTAAGATCTCCGGGGCAGGGATTTCCTTTCCTAATGTCTGATTTTGTTGCACTTTATTGTATTTTAAAATCCCTGTAAAATCCCAGATGGGCAGCCTGGCAAAGTTATCTGGTTGTTGATGTAATTTAATAAAGCAAAGGCCTTGGTTCCCAAAGGAGCGTTGTGGGTTTTATTCATTCAAAGGGAGGGGAAGGGAGACCTAGTACAGGTCAGATAGCCTTGCCAAGCATGAGCTCATTGTATAACTAAAGCACATGTAAATAACCTTTCAATGATGAATCAATTGGCACTGGAGGTTTGCAGACATGTACCTGTGAGGATGGAGCCTCCTCTCTAACGTAGATAAGCGATTATAATTCTGCTGCCGGGTGATTGAGAAACACAAAACGTAATCTCCTAAATCCGTGTAAATTCTTTCCGGGAAAACACTATCCAGGCTTGGCTTTCATTTCAGTTCTTCGCCTACTCAATCATATCTGCGTTGACCTGGCTTCCAGCCATTTTCTTGATCCTGTAACAGTAACACAGTAGCTAAAGACATTCAGGATCACATTATTAACCGGTTTTCTGTCAAATGACACTTTCAAGCACTGGAAGACATTTTACAGCTCCTTTCAAGTCAGTCGGAAGTCTTCAAACTCTGTTAAAATGGCATTGATATCGCACCCGGCAAAAATAATGTATCCCTTCTTATTACCGCAGCTTTATGACCTACTTTCACACTCCTTAGTAAACTTTTCTCTTCTCACCAACCTTCCCACTCCCCTCCTGTCCATATTTCTTCGTCGCTTTATCACCTATTCCATGTTGGTTTACGATATCTTGCCTATGTATATAAAGTCCAGTATATAGGGTCCAATTACATACATAGGCAAAAAAGCTTAACGCCAACTGGGAGTAGATGATAAAAAATGTTTGGGCATTATTCAGGTTTCAATAAATATCGGGACTTAATGACAAGCATCATCAGGAGTAAAGTTGTGTTATTTACTCATTTTGATGCAGGTCCGGATATTTTTAGCGCTCCTGTCAGAGACATTTGCAGAGGTACATCCAGGGAGACATATTTGGTGAAAGTAAACCATGGCTTTTATTCAGCCTGTAGCTTTAAGCGATACATTTTAAGGAATCACACACATAAATAAACATCATATCCCTTTGCCCTATCTGCAGTGCTGGAAGGATAGGCCTCTTACCAACCTGTGACCTCAAAGTACAAAGACATACCTGTAAGCAGGGGGCCCTTTACGCCAGTCTCTGGGTCTGTTGGGGGCCACCCTCTGGGGGTTTGTGCCCTGGAATAGGTCTGTTTCCTGGTGTCTTGCGTCCTACTGTGCTCAAGACCAAGGCTGCACAAACATTTGCTCCGGCGCCCCCCTGCCTTGTGTCCCCCAGTGCTCACCCCCCCCCCCCATGTGATGTCACGTGACCTGCGGTGTCATTTCATGCCGCGTTGCTATGGCAACACGAGTGTGACGTCACGGCGCATCACCACACAGCGTCATTTGATGCCGCTTTGCCATGGAGACGTGTCCAGACGCCGGCTGAATCGCGAGAAGTTGATGTTGCAGAGGCCTCACGCGATCCCCCGGCATTTAATTTTAATGCCTTGGGGAAGAGCGCGGTGCCTCTGCGACCACCTGCGCCCCCCCCCCCCCCAGAAAAATCTTGCGCCCCCTAGTTTGTGCACCCCTGCTCAAGACAGTGTTTCTGTGAGTCTCTCTCTGGCAACATAGTCCCTCTGTGCACAAGAGATTTCCTACAGTTCAAGCCGGAGGCATTTCTACCTGTCTGATGAGCCAGGTGGAGACTGGTTAATTGTCTCTAGCTGCAATTAACCAGCTCCCTGCTGGATTCCTCAGACCAATACAGGCTTTCTATTGAGGCCCCTTTAGACCGGGGTTGAGGCCCTGTTACAGCGCCCCTTAAAAAATGTGTTGTTTTTAGCGGGACAAGGTTTATGGTTGTACCATAAAAATAATGCTTCCTTTGGGGTGTTAATAACGCATGTTTCCCCTATGGAACACTCATGACCCTCGGCCAGCAGGCTGCAAGGCGTCTTTCACACATTTGTTTGGACCAAATTAGATTCTTGGTGAGCCCAGAAATCACACATTTCCCACTCAGCTGCAGCTTATTCACCAAGCATTTTAATTTCATTTAATGATACTAACTCTCATTGGGGAAGGAGAGACTATTTGAATCTTATATACCTCCCCAAGCTCTCCTTTATAACATGTGGAGAGATACCTGTGAACAAAACTGAACATACCTGAGAAATGTGCTCATTTGAATATGCAAAGTACTGTATATTCAAATTAGCACTAGCATTTTCCAATTAAAGATGCCCATTGACTTAGCGCTTGGCGAATTGTTTGTGAACTCTGACCGAGTCGCAACTTTTTCCCCAAATAAAAAAGGGCCAATTTCACATAGTTTGCAAACTTGGCCGAAAGCTTAGTACAGCTTCATGTTATTAGCCTTAGAGTATTCTTACTGTATTGTATCAAATGCTGGGAGGTCGTATTATAATACAGAACACATTTATCTTAGGTATATAGCAAAGGGTCCAAATGACAGCACTTGTGTTGGAGAAGTATAAGTTTGTTATAGAGTCTTATAATGGATCAAAGTTATTGTTTTTTACAACCTGGGACCCGGGATATTTTTATACCACTTAAGTGGACAAAATGATGATTCATGCCGTACATTTTGATTTTTATACATTTCATTAAATAATCTCTGTCGGCAAACTCCTCCTTGACACCTCCTATTATTCCATATAATTGCTCACCTATAACTTACTACTTACTCCCTGACCTCTGCTATTAATCAATACAACAACTAATAATAATAATAGTATTACATGTAGTCCTCATTATCCAACGTTTCACTTTACAATGAATAACGTATCCAACGCTTTACAATGCAACCCTACGGGCTGTGTTTCGACGCCGGAATGCGTTATCCAACGCTCACTGATTGACGTGGGACTCACTTTACAACGGTGTCACTATCCAACGCTACTTCCAGAACGGGTTCCGCTGGATAACCGAGGACCGCCTGTGATAATAATACATAATACACTCCTCCTTAAAATCTCTTATATTAGCAGAAACTCCTCCCAATGCTCTGTGTGACCACTCTATAAACGCTTCCCAATGCCTCCATATAACTACACCCTATGGCCCATATTCAGTTGAAATGAATGGGAGATTAGACATGATGAAGCAGGGGTAGCCACTTCATGTCCTCAAGTGCCACAAACAAGTCAGGTGTTCAGGATATCCCTGCTTCAGCACTGGTGGCTTTGTCAAAGACCAAACTCGATTAATTTCAATGGCCCTTAAAGCTTCACGATCATGTCTCCCAGTATAACAAACAGGGGTTAATAATGCATTAAATCCCCCTTAATTGAATAGAAGTTAGTGTTTAGCTAACTGTGAATTAAAGCTGCCATTTAAAAAAAATATATATATATATTCCCATTCAATATGTGCATCAATACAATCTGCACACTGACAAGTGATTAGCTAAGTTGTAGATCGATCCGTTCGCCTGTAATCGATCGCTTGCTCGGGTTATTTCATTCAGTTCTTGCACAGCATTGTGGGCAATGTAGTCCTGGAATATGATTGACTGGGCAGTTACTAGATACAATTGGTTCACTACCAGAGAGAGTGCGGGTTTCAAGAGCCAGAGCATATCAGAGGGGGAAGGGGCTGTCACTTTAGAAATGCTTCCTACAGTACATTACAAACATTAAAAATGTCTTTAAAACATTTTTTTTTTTAAATGCTACAAGAATTTTTTCATGCAAAAGAAGGATGCTGTGCTTATAGCGCTAATGCAATAATTCATCTAGTGTAAAATAAACACTACTAGTGAATACCAAAAAAAACCTATATCTATAGCATAGGCTGCCAGGATCAATGAGATCAATACAAATCACACACAGAATACAACAAAAAATAATCTGGCGCCTAAAACGAATCCAAAAATATACAGTGGAAAAACCTGACCATATATAATGTCTAGTCCTGTTGAATTAGGGGTCTTCAGATAGATTTTGAAGGTTGCCTGTCTCACAATATGTGGAGAAAAAAACCAGAGACCAATCTTAGGGGGCTATGCACTAAGCTCAATGGCTTTGCGTTCTGATATTCAAAAAAAGCACGTCCGTTAAAAAGTGAGGCCGGGGACGCGATTCACTAAGGCCTTGAGCCCATTTTTTAACGTACGTGCTCAAAACACCCACAGCGTACGTGTTGCTTTTTTCCCCCCTGCTAGCGTTCTTAACTTCACGTACGCTAGCTGATAGAGAAAAAAGCCGCATGTAACATTTGCATGGAGATTTGCCATCTCCATGCAAGGCTGTTACAGGCGATCGTACACTAAATAAATTCATTTGAATAATAGTGTACATGGGCAGGGGGTCTCCGGAGCTGAACCGCATTGGTTTCAAGTCCGAGGACCCCCTACTTCAGGAGATACAGGCCCCGTTATGGGGTGCCGGTATCCCCTGCAGAATTTCAATGTCCCGGTCACGTGACACGGACACTTGAAAGTGCAGGGGATACCGGCACCCCATAACGGGGCCTGTATGTCCTGAAGTAGGACCCTCTGCACATCTACACCATGAAACCCATGTATATTAAAAAAAGATTTAACAAACATCAATACACGACCCTCCCCCCCCCCCTCCGCCTTAACACATACATTACAATAATGTGCAAAATTACTATTATCCAGATATGGATAATAGATTATTTGCCCATTATTAAACACTGCATTAGCATACCTAAATAAAGTAAATAAAAACAGTAGCCAGCTAATCCAATGAATACAAGCAGTAACAACATCAACAATGAATTAATTAAACCATTAACCAATGAAACCAATTAATTCCTAAACCAACTCAAAATGAATAGTAACACAAACCAATCAAACCAATGAATTACTACAAAATTAATGAATGTAAACATTAAAAGACAAAGAAATAAATTCAAACAATATCTGAAATAACCATAAAACGCATTAGCTGAGCGGAGAGGAGTGGGTGTTCCCCTGTGACTGTCAGAGGCGTGCTCTCATCGGTGGAACCGCCCGGAGGGGCGTACATCCTGTGATTGAGCACGGCTGGTATGAGCAGGGAATCCCTAGCACTCTGGCGCCGCGCGCATGCGCGGAGATCATGTATTTCATTGGTCAGAGACGTCTAGTGACGTCACCATTTGGCGCGAAATCAGGCAAATCAGCTGTATTTAAATTGTTAGTTTTACTACACACAGCACTTCTTGATAAAGTTCTTTTGAACGAAACGCGTAGAAGGTTTGCTGCTGTCCCACAACCTTATGAATTATCAATAAAGGACTTATTTTTGCAAGACCTGCTCTCTTCATTACTGCTGTGCGCTGCACACCCTGGCTTTTAGAGCGCAAAGTGCCTGTCTGCGTGGCTTAGTGCATCGTGTTCAGCGCTGTATCACGTTCTAAGAGCACTTTGCGCTCTAAAAACAACTTAACGGAGCTTAGTGCATGACCCCCATAGTGTTTAACTGTAAAACTGCTGATAAGACAAACAGACAATACTGTACAAACTAAACAAAGAAACAATGAACACAAAACAGACCAACTAACACTAACACTAAACTGAACAACACCTAGTGATGAGCCAAAAATGACTGATTTAATAAAATGCATTTAAAATTAAATTGTAACATAAACAGGGGGGAAGACGTGAGAACTCTGCTCCGGTAGGGAAAAAATTGAAAACCTACTTACAACAAGCAGGATTTAGAAGGCATACAGTAGTTGGTAGTCCCTTCCCAAAAACAGATGTCAACACCGGGAAACTTGTATCCCCAGATAGCCACTCTGGTCAGTCCCCGTTGATAGCACCGCCTGGGTCGAGCTTCACAACCCAGCCAGCATACAACCGTCTCGTGACCGACCGTGAGCGCTTCCTTAGTTGCGCGTGCACATGCGGAAGTGTGACTCATTTGCCGCTTAGCTCCGCACAGTTCGGCCGGCGCTCCACAGATTCTGCAGGTGTCCAAATTCGGCAAAAAACTCCCACAAACCCTACGCGTTTCGTGAAAGATTCACTTCATCAGGGGCATGATAGGTGCACGGGTACAGCTAGTATATATACCCTAATATAATAATTGGCAATCAAACCATGACCAATCAATAATGCCATCTTAGCGCATCACATACACAAAACAACAATAAAACCACAATAAACACATAGTCAACAGTGAGCTGACAGCTCATACAGTAAACATGTGTGTTGCACAACATATTAAAAAACATATTATGAACCATAGTAAAAAATATATATGTCCAGACTGCACTGTTCTCCTCTGAGGCCCCGTCTACTGATAGAAGCTCCAACCACTCGGTGGTCAGCAGAGAGGAAGGGATTTCCCCCGTGCCTGACATTCGGGAAGGCCTGGACAATAAACCTTCCAGGCCCGGAACAGCAGAGTATATACTGTATCCCCTCTGTCGGCGGCCCAGGTTACCACCGTGTTAACTTCAGATCAACTTAAATCAACTTCGGTACAGAATCTTCGCGCAGTTATACGAAAGTGGCAAATATTGTTTTTTCATCTTCACCAAGCCAAAGAGTTTGAAAAATCCGCTAAAATTTGCTCACATTTTGCGCCTCAAACAGTAAACACGCCGTGCTAACCACCCCCACCCAACCTGGGGAAGATGGAGATTCGACACACACTGGCGAAAATGCAAATCGCACAGGAGTGCAGCAAAACTCTTAGGCCTCATCCAGGGTAAAAGCGAGCACGTGACGTCAGGTGCTCATGTTTCTCGGGCGATTCCTGGCCTGCTAGTTGCGCGCGTAGGAGGGCTTGCTGGGGGGGCGTGCCCGTCACGTGAGCGGTTCGCCCTCATTGGCTGAACCGTGCACGTGACCAAGCAATATCCTACATGTTTTTTTTAAAATAAATCAGTTCTGTATTATAAGAAAATACTCTGAATTACATTTTTTATGTATTATAATGTAACAAGCATTTTTTGTTTCTATAGCAACCATTTACAAAGTCACATCCTCTTCTGAAACAGGCTCTGGCACACCCCTTTTTGAGCCCTGCCCTCTCTAGCAATTGTATCTAGTGACTGCCTGGTCTTATGATCTTCCCCACAGAACTTTGCATCTTTGATCCTCTTCTGCAGTCATTCTGTCAATGACAGTCATTTCGTGAACCCCCGAGCCGAATCTTCGATGATCGATCACAGGAGAACGGATCGATTGGCAATTTAGCTAATTACTTATCATTGTGTGGATTGTATTGATGCACATATTAAAGGGGGGAAAAAAACTTTCAGCTTGGACCGCTGCTTTAAAACTCATCTCCTAGAACAGGGGGGCGCCAACTTTTTTCCCTGCGCCCCCCTGCCGGCTGTCCCCTCACTCCCGCGCCCCCCCCAACCCCAACTTACCCGCGCTCCGGCGTAATGACGTCACGTTGCCATAGCAACGTGACGTCACATGACCTTGCAGTGTCATTTTGACGCCGCGTTGCCATGGCGATGCATGGAGGGAGCCACGGTAAGTTAGGTTTACAGAGGCCCTGCAGCTCCCCCGGCACTTAATTTAAGTGCCTTCGGGAAGCGCGCGGGGCCTCTGTAAACCCCGCGCCCCTCGTCGGCAGTCTCGCGCCCCCCAGTTTGCGCACCGCTGTCCTAGAAGATAAAGCATCCCGTTAGCCTGGGCTCATGGCTACTGTCCCACACCCACAGTCGCTCCTACACCCATTGTGAGCAAGCACTGCCATCTACAGCACTTACTCACATGCTGTCTCTGTAAGTCAGTAAGGGCAGGGATGTCCTTTCCTATTGTCTGATCTTATTTTTTGCACTTATTGTATTATAATTCCCTGTATTGTCTCTTGCAAAGCGCTAAGTCCAGCTGTGAGCACTATAAAAATAAAGACATACATTCATAAATACTTGTATTTTGATCTCATGGGATAATGTCTGCGTGGTGATGGATGCAGAACAGCGCTTTGATTGTTTTCTACTACGCAATGCAGACATTAATAGGAACTCGCACTTCTCTGCTTCTGAGTCAGGTTAGGAATTGGCCGCTGCTAATTGATGATTCATTACTCAGAGATCCTCTGCAAACAATGTTGTATTGATGGTCACCCACTTTCTTCATTCTACTAGTTACAGAGCCAAGAAAATAATGAGATACAATGTGTGTATAATGGAATAACGCCCCTCCCAGGGGCACGGGGAGAAATGAATATAAATAGCATGTTTCTGTGATTGTAACATCATATATACCGTGACCCTTTGACATGACCTTTTTTTTGCTGGAAATGTGTGATTTGTGGATCTCTGGCTGGGCTAGATCTAAACGTCATTAAACCAGCAGTATTGCGTGTTCTGATTTTTGTGTTAAATTATAATGCAGGGTATTGTACTGCTGTAATCACGAATAAGTATTCCTGCACGTTAACCCGTGCCTTCATGCTCTACCGTAGGGTAATGTAGGGGTGCGCAAACTATTCCCCCTGCATGCTGTCCCCCCCTGCTCGCGCCCCCCCTTACCTTGGCTCAGGCGTCAAATGACGCAGCTGGATTATGTGATGTCACGTTGCCATGGTAACGTGACGTCACGTGACCTTGCGCCTGGAAGCTAAAGTAAGTGAGTTGCAGAGGCCTCGCGCGGTCCCCCGGGATTTAATTTAAATGCCTTGGGGATGAGCGCTGGGCCTCTGTAACCGCCATGCCCCCTCCCCCCCCCCCCCCCGGAAAATCTTGCGCCCCCCAGTTTGCGCACACCTAGGGTAATGTACAGAAATCATCGCAGAATCTTTGCTGATCGATCACAGGAGAACGGATTGACTGTCAGCTTAGGTAATAACCATTTTACCTTAAAGATAATCAAATGCTACATATATTTAAAAAAAATAAAAAAATAAATGCAACCAGGAATGATTATACCCAAGCACACTAACCAGTGGCAAATTTCCCATTAGGCCCCGGCCTAGGGCGGCAAAATGACCACCCCCATATACATTTGCCGCGCTCTTGGGCCTCTCGGGCCTGATGGGAAGTCACTTAGAGCAGGGGTGCGCAAACTGGGGGGCACAAGACTATTTTTTGGGGGGGGGGCACGGTGTTAACAGAGGCCCTAGCTGAGAGCTCGAGGCCTCTAATTCACTTACCCGCCTTCAGTCCACGCATCTCCATGGCAACATTGCGTAATTTGACGCCCGTTGCCATGGAGACACAGGTTCAAATGACGTGGGGGGGTGGCGCGACACCGGAGGAGAGCAAGTAGGGAGGGCGCAGTGCAGGACTTTTGCGCACCCCTGACTTACAGTACATATGTCGGGCGCCTCCTTGCTGTCGCCTTGCTGCCGCCCTCCTCCTCCTTCAGATTCACAGCGTCAAACGACGCCACAGATATCAACAACGTGGTGCTGCACGACGTCTCATTGCCATGGCAACGTGATGTCACGGCTCCAAATGAAGGCAAATTGTGAAATCCTCCGCTGACCCTAACTACATACAGTACCTACGCACCCAGCATATCAAAGAGGTTTGTAAGGCATTGCTTGGGTTAATAGGGAAAAATACTACTTACCCCATTCACGTTAAGTTCCTCCACGGTCCTCAGGGTTAAAGACGCCCTGGAACGAATTCAATTAGGTAATCCAATCGTCCGATACCCAAGCATTAAAAAAATTACATTACTGAAAACAATAACCCTTTCTTTACCCCTCGACAGCCCCCCAAAAAAATGCTCAATGACCTACTGTAATCCACCGCCACCCTGTCCCACGACGGGTGTCATCATTGATGGAAGCCATCGTGGTGTTCCTTGCTTGATGACTTCATTCTTTATTTCTCAAAAATCTTCATCTTTTGTTACTTCTTAACGGGAGCCATGCCCACAGGCCCTCTCCTCACTGCCGACTCCGGTGGAATGTCTTTTTTTTAAACCCCAAAATCTGAGACCAATAAGTATTTTTCAATCACGTTTTAACGTTAGTTTGTAAACCTGGTGAGCTGATAGTTGAGGGAGGTTCCATTTATTCCGGCTGTGCTCTTTTGGACCATGATCTCTTAAAATATTTCTAAATGACAGTACACCGAGCACTCTCCAATATATAGGGAACAAGTTCCAGCACTCAAACAGAAGGAATGACAAAAACAAAACCAGTTAAAAAAATAGATTAGGAAACAAAAATGTAAAAATATATATATATACATATACTATATACAGGGGCAGTGTAAAAGTAAATCCAAAAATATGTCCAGAGACACTTTTAAAATAGAAAAACAGAGGTCAGCAGGCCTGACCAACTGGATCCTGAGTGAGGACTCTCCAACGTCTAAACGTAGATCCTTTTAAAGGAGCAATTCATGGGCTTTTTTTATTTACTATTTTGTTAACGTAGGATTAAAGTCAGGGGTCCCTTGGGCTGAACCCCATTCATTTCGGCTCCGGGTACCCCTTGCTTCCCGAGATACAGACCTCTGTAGGGGGTGCCGGTATCTCAGCAAATTGTAAAGCTCCCGTGTCACGTCGGCCAATAGGAAGCCGAACCTGATGGTGTCACGGCTTCCTATTGGCCCGCAGGGCACTGGAGCGTTGAAACACCGCCATTACGTGATCCCTGCTAGCGGGGCGGTTACCGGTATCCCCCCCCCACCCCCCCCTACGGAGGCTTGTATCTGTGCAAGCGGGGGGATCGCCAGTGCAGAAATTAATGGTGATCAGCTCCGGAGACCACTTGCTTCAATCCTATGTTAAACATTTTTCAAAAATCACATGTATGGATTGCATCATTAAAATCAGATACAGTACCCATATTGGCCAACTCTACCCATTTATGTGGAAGGCTCGCTCATACTGTAAGTTACTAACAAATGTGTCATGTTGTATGTTTCAATGAAACCAGAAGATACATTCTGCATTTTGCTGAAATTATTATTTATTTATTAAGTAACTTTTATCAGTAAACTTAACACATAATAATACTGTAAGCAAGTTCCGATAGGGCGAGATCCATCAACCTGCGATATGATAACTCGTATTGTCATTCCACGTTAACTGCCACTTAAGTCAGTGGTTGAATCACAGTACGATAACACGTATCGGATTGTAATAAATCCAGGAGCTAGGCCCTTATTCGGTATGTTGTGATAAGACGTATTTGCTGTGGTGGTGGATACTTTTGTCCCGTTCGTTTGAAAGCTGCTGCACCCATATGAATGAAGCGGACACCTGTGGGGTATAGGGGCATAAATGATTTCTTTATCAAATATTTTACCAGGAAAATTACTTTGAGAGTTAACGGTCATTTTTAAATAAGTCCTACTGTACATCCAGATAAACACACAATCTCAGCAAACTCTGACCTCAGAACCCACCACATCATACAGTATATATATATTTGTATCAAAAGGAGAGCTACTGAGTGTGGCCAAATGTATGCAACAAAAGACAAAAATACCCAATGCTACACCCAATGTGACAAAATACATACTGTAGTTAACTACTTCAATGTTAGTATTCTCATGAGTAAGGGTCATTTAGTTAAACCCTGTGGCCAAAGCGTTATAAGCCTGCAGCCACGTCACGGCATGACCAGTTTGCAGGTCCTAACACTACCTGTGAAAATTCTCATAGTAGCAGGTTTTCCCATGTACCTGTGCAGGACAGGTCTATGAACACCATTCCCCCTCCACAGCAGAGGTAAATGAGAATTCTCACAGGTAGTTTTAGGACCTGCATACTGGTCATGCCGTGACGTGGCTGCATACTGGTCATGCCGTGACGTGGCTGCATACTGGTCATGCCGTGACGTGGCTGCATACTGGTCATGCCGTGACGTGGCTGCATACTGGTCATGCCGTGACATGGCTGCATACTGGTCATGCTGTGACGTGGCTGCATACTGGTCATGCCGTGACGTGGCTGCATACTGGTCATGCCGTGACGTGGCTGCAGGCTTATGCTACATCCAAATAAAGCAGGAGCTGTTGGGTTTTATAGTCTAATCTACTATATCACTTTTCTTTTCCCCTCTGCCACTAAATTAAACCAATATGATAAGCTGTGACACTGTGAGCTCGTTTGCATGTCATTTCCCAGAATCCCTGGCTGCAGTGGAAGCGCTGTATGCTAAGAGATAATGGGGAAGGGCAGGGTTGCAGACCTATCTGAGATGTGAATGTGCTCACAAGGGATATTTGTATTTGCTGTATACCGTATGAAAGCAATACAAATCTGCATCCAGATAAAACAGGAGCTGTTCGTTGGGTAGCAGATTTTACCAGAAAGTTACAGCCTGACCTACAAACCATTGACTTGTCCTTTGACTTCTTCAGTACCTCTTAATAAATATTGTAGCATTCCTGAAATTCCAGGGAACCGGTTCAGTGCTCTGGCCCTTTGGTAACAAGTGAGTCATTTAGCCCTCTGCTCTCAGGGGCTGGCATTGCTCCATCACAGAAGCAACAGCTGTGATCCTTTCCATATAAGGGCAATGGTATAATGTCAGTGCAAGACGCATAGAACAGAAACACAGAAGTTTGATATATGTATATATGTATGTGTATTGTTATTTATATAGCGCCCACAGTGTACTCAGCACTTTACAGACAATACAATACAGGGAATTATAATAAAATAAGCCCAAAGTTGGACAATAGGAAAGCAAATCCCTGCCCCAGAGAGCTTACAATCTAAGTGGTATGTTGGGAGACTAACAAAGACAGCAGGTGAGGGAATAAGTGCAGTAGATGGCAGTGCTTTGCAGGAGTGACTGGGACAATAACCCAGAGTCCAGGCTCTTACATGCTTCATTTAAGAGGTTGGTTTTGACATTTGTCTTGGTGGGGAGAGCAGGTGCTCGGTGTTTACTGAAATATATATATATGTGGGTGGTTTTCTGGGTATGCACCTTAACCCTGGCTGTGCTCAAAGCTGTGACCATGCAGCAAGCTTAAGCCTATAAGGAACCATGTTAAAAATGGTTTTTGAAGCAAAAAGTGGCAGTGTGCTCATTTGCATGTCATTTCCCAGAATCCCTTGCTGCAGTGGAAGTGCTGTGTGCTGGGTGATAATGGGGAAAGGTGGGGTTGCAGACCTGCCTAAGACATGCAGATGAGCATAAGGTTGTATTTACATTTGTATATATATATATATATATATATATATATATATATATATTCTCACACGTTACTGCTAGATGCTAACAATTATACACCCATTCCATGCATACTTTATAGAAGAGCAACATTTTGTACTTGTCTTGGATCCTTTTTAACAAAATAAATTATTATTGGAAGTTTAATGGTATGGGTAGTTTTTTTCTTCTTCGTTCGAACACTTCATTTTCTTCTTGTGCGTTAGAGAAAAATGGATCTGTTTTAAACGTGCAATCCACAGGTAGCTGACCAGAAAATAATATGTAAAACGATAAAACAATAATAATACATTACTACAAATATAAACATGCCAAAAGCAAAGATGGGACTGCCTTTGTTTCTTTGGGAGTTATGCACAAATTCCTTTTCTTAACCATTCTTTTGGTCGTCATCTTGGTCTTTTCATTTCCCTTGGAATCCAGTTGAGTACCATCTTTGTCCAACGATGGTCATTTCTTCTTGTGATAAGTGCAGCCCGTCGCCATTTTTATTTCCAACCCCTGATGAAGTCACAGACTTTTTGTTTAGTTTCCAACCCTTTCTTTCTGTTTCCTGTCTCTTTGGGCACCCACTGGGATTTGAAATCACCACTAAATACTCCACAGATGGTGCGATATGCTGTGTTATCGCTGCAGACAGTTTCAGAGACTATGGACCTTATTGTATCGGGTGCGATAGTACTGAATAGGCGCTATCATATGGAAAACCCCATTGAAGTTAATGACGTATGAGGTCAATTTAACAAGAGCTAGAAAAGACTGTTCTAGGATTACCTTTACACCTAAGGGGTTGCTCATTAATCTGTGATAGTGCCAATCCGACACTACCGCACTAAAATGCCAATTGACCTGAATATGAGCCAAAATCTTAGCACCGTTTACCTAATCTGGGCCAAATTCTTAGCACTGTTTAGCTAATCTGGACGTAATGATATAACCAAAATGAACAAGTATGTCTTAGACAAGATTCATGAAAACAGAGGAAACGGCAGTGAAAGGATTTAAATACAGTATGTGCTTGTTTTGTATATTTATTTATTGTTTTGCTAGCTTCAGATCTTCTTCTGCTGATAAAAAACAGATACCAATTTATACACCCTTATTAAAATTTAAAAAAAAAGAAAGGACATGAAAAAGCATCTTTCTGTGATCTCAGTCAGTGGGCACAGAGAAACGAATTCCTTATAAAAAACAAAAGTCAAAACAGAATCACTCGCAACGGTACTATGAGAAACAGCTGCACAATTACTCAATTGAAATATCTTTAGGAATTCGTCCTCTTTTTAAAGAGACTCGGCTATTGATTATAATAATATGTATTTCCTGACGTTAGCGACGGCGAGCCTGATAATGACAGGAAAGGGGACTTTTCGCGTAGACACCAACACCCCCGCGCCCTTACTTCCGTCGCCCTTGTCATCCAGCGTAAATAACTTGTTAAGCTTCTACATTTGGTGTAGATTTGTTTATCGGAGGCATATGTTAAACCTCCATGGAGAACAGTATCCTGTGGCACTCAAAAACCCTGTGACAAAAGTCAAATAGACATTTAAAGCTGCAGACCAAGCAACATCCTATATGTCTGTTTTTTAAATAAATCCATTTTGTACTACAGTATGAGAAAATGCTTGTAGCATTTTTTTTAAAACAACTCTGAATGACATTTTTAATGTATTATAATGTAACAAGCATTTTTTGTTTCTATAGCAACCATTTACAAAGTCACATCCCCTTCCTCTTCAGAAGCAAGCTCTGGCACACCCCTTTTGGAGCCCTGCCCTCAATCAAACAGTGCACCAATTGTATCTAGTGACTGCCTGGTCACATGATCTTGCCCACAGAACTTTGCATCTTTGGTCCTCTTCTGCTGCACTGACAGCCTTTCTGTGAACCCCCAAGCCGAATCTTCGGTGATCGATCACAGGAGAACGGATCGATCAGTAATTTAGCTAATTACTTATCATTGTGCGGATTGTATTGATGCACATATAAAAAAAGGGGGGGGGGGGTGAATAAAAAATAAAACTTTAAAAACGACAGCTTGGACTGCTGCTTTAAAGTCTTTTCAATGATGCAGACACAACGCACAAAGTTTCAGTGGAAATCCCTTCTCCAGGTAGAACATACGTGTTGAGCCTGAAGAAGGTATTTCCCCAAAACATTGTCTGCATCGTTAAAAAGACTTTAAATTTATCGTAGTTTGAGTGCCCCATTATACTGGTCACTCCTGAAGTGTATGACACGATTTCTGCTGGGATTCTCGCTTTCTTGCTAGAGCGCTACCCACCATTTGGAAATAAGAGGAGAGTCGCTCCCATCTTTGGATCCTTGGAGGCATATGTGAAACCTCCCAGGGAAGAACTGGGAGTATTGTTCAATGAATGGGATAACTAACATAATACAGATAGGAAATAACCAGCACCAAAGGGGGCAGTGCTCTGTGCATGTTTATTTAGTTTAATTACGTCACAATACTCTTACAATATGGTGACTGTTTTGCCCTCTCTAGTTTTTTGCTGGCCAATCATTTCCTTTAACAGTGCTTCTTGTGCTGAAATATAAGGCCCAAACCTAAATACATATAGGCTGCTACACCCTTCTCACATAGGGCCTTAGTCTATAACCCAGGGGGGCTCAACTCCAGTCCTCAAGACCCCCCAACAGGTCAGGTTTTCAGGATATCCCAGCTTCAGCACAGGTGGCTCAATCAGTTGCTCAGTCAAAGACAGAAATCGTGCCATAGACTTCAATTGCCGGTCAATCCATTGTCCTTCGATCGATCGGCGAAGTGATAGTGCCAAAGTCAAACACTGAGCAACTGATTGAGCCACCTGTGCTGAAGCAGGGATATCCTGAAAACCTGACCTGGGGAGGCAGGGGGGGGGTTCTTGAGGACTGGAGTTGAGCACCCCTGCTATAACCAACAAAATGGCAGTAGGGCCATTTTCAGCATAGAATGGCCCCATTAGTGATTTTAGCAGAACCTAATGTGAGAAGATGAAGATAAGACATTGCGTTTAATAGTTTGAGGGTCGGCCATTGGCTTTAAAGGGAATCACATGGATATCGTTCAAATAGGTCACGGGGGGGGGGGGGGAGACTGCACCTGAATAATGGCTGACCGTTTTGTCCCATGGGGTTTTTTGTCGCCAGTTTCATGGTAAAACAAAAAAAGGGGGGTGGGAGGTGCTAATGTGAGAGCTCAAGCAGGGAGCTAAATATTAGGCCGCCTTACACTACTGTACCTGCTTCAAAATACCAGATCTATGCACTTCTTCTATGACACCATCCTTAGATTGTAAGCTCTCCGGGGCAGGGATTCATTTTCTTAATGTCTACTTTTATGTATGAAGCGGTTATCTCTATTCTGCGACGTCACCCAGCGCTGCCGCCGAGTCGCAACTTGATTATACCGGGGAGGGAGAGCAGGGGGGAGGCTTGGAGGCGTGGCGGAGGGGCCTCATTGGCTGAACCGCTCACGTGACACGGCCGTCGCAAGGGAAAAAAAACTAATTTGTCGGTCTCTTCCCCAGCCGCCTGCTTTGAAGTATGGTGCGTCGCGACCGTCGCCAGCGGCCTGAGCAGTTTCATCGGATTTACCCAAATTGTTTTGGCACCGCCCGCCTTTTCGGGTATAACCACGGCCTTAACACGTGCAGTGACAGGCTGGGATGGTTCTGAAGATCTCCTACATCTCCTAAATACGTTTAAGGAATGAGGACCTGTCTACGAAAGGTGATCTGCAAGTGATTACAAATACGGTAGGAAAGGGGATATCCCATACTTAACGGTGCATCAACGTTCATTCACTTCAATGGAAGTGGATGAATTGGTAACTATGACCTGTTTTTTGGACCGGAAACCCCCATGTGTGAGAGCATGGGAAACGCTGATGTAAAGATATAAGCCAGAGTCTAGTGCAGAGGGAAAACACTCTGTCCCTGCATACTCTTTGTATTTGCAACAGTGATTCTCACCATAGCGAGGAGGGGTTTTCTAAATAAAGCTCTCAAATTCATCATCAAAACAGCACAAAAATGCACAGATCAGTCCCATGGGAACCTGCGAACATAAAAAAAGCGAGATTCTCAATGCAAGAACTGAAGCCTGTCCAAAAACCATGCTGCCCATGACCTTGTACGCTGCTTATCTGACTTTAATATGTTCTGCACAGTTTCAGAAGGTCATTCCAGGCAAATGACTTTATCTAGGAGTCTGCAGCCCAGAAATATTTATTTTGAGTGCTGTGGTATGTTTATATATATATATATATATATTTATGGTCGAGAAGGGGGAACATTCCACATTTTACTGATGCTTTAAGATATATAGAAGCGATCACTCAACCTCAGTTATTTGTCTGTATCTCCAGCAAACAGCAAGGTTGCTAAGGAAGCCGTTTGGAAGTTTGACATTCCAAATACATAACATATCCTCCGTGTAGAGCAGAAATATTTATACATCAACATGCATACAGGGAGGTTCAAATGTATTGACCCTTTTGGCAAGACTCCCCTTATGGGACAGCTGCTCTCTCCATTTTAATTGAACATCCCTACCATTGGCCGAGACCCGTTTAAAAAGAGTGTGACAATGTTTTAGGTTAAAGATTATGGGTGGATTCAGAAAGCTTCGATAACGGGTGGAGGATCAGAGTTTATTGGCTTGAATTGCCGATAGAGCTCCAATACCCATTACTGGTGCCTTGTTTGTGACTTACCCCCATATAAGGTGAAAAAAATTACTTCTCGACGCCAGCATGGCAATCAGATTTCCACCTGGATCAATGTTGTACAGTAGGTACATCTTTATTTATGTAGCACCAGCCAGCGAAGAGCTTACAATCTAAGCAGTAAGTGGGGAGAGCTTGCAGAGACTGGAGTAGGGTGTTCTGGTAAGTGAGTCCTGTAAGGGCCCACGGTCGGTGTATATGAGATCTATAGTATCAATTATATTGTAAGCTCCCCGGAGCAGGGACTCCTCGTCCAAAATGTAACTTTTATGTCTGAAGCACTTATTCCCATGATCTGTTATTTGTATTATTTGTTATTTATATGATTGTGTGATTTAAGAAAGAAAGAAATGTTCTTACTACTTGTATGCTTATCTCATTCGATATACTGTATCTCTGTATGCCTTTCCTTTTTAAACAAAGATGTCTAGACGTTTCTTAAATAGATCTACTGTTTCTGCCATCACCGTCTCCGTGAGTTGTAAATTCCACATGGCCACTGCCCTTCTTGTAACCAACACCTTGTATGTTCTGTATGTCTTTATTTATATAGCATAATAAAGGTAAGGGGATGCTGCACACCAAACAAAGTAGAAAAAAGGATACAGTTACCGGTGCTCCCCCTAGCCTAACCACAAAACCCGCTAAAGTTAACCCCCTACCATAACCGCTAAAACCTCTAAAGTTAGCCCCTTACATTAACAACTAAAACCCGTAAAGTTAACCCCCTACCCCAACCACAAAAACCCTAAAGGTAACCCCCTAACAAAACCGCTAAAGTTAACCCCTACCCTAACCACTAAAACCCCTAAAGTTAACCCCCTACCCTAAAACTAACCTTATAGTAGAAGCGGCCGGCAATGGAGAGTCAAGCCGCGGAGAGGCTGCGGCAGAGGGTCCTGCAGCCAAACGGCAGACTGCCGCGATGGAATGTCCCATTCCGCACTGTGTATTAGGTGTCTACATCAGACTTCTGATAGATCCTCAACACAACTCCACATTGGCAGAATAATCCCATACTGTAGGTGTACCTCCCAATATTGTGTATGGAACAGACACAGGGAAATGAGGCAACGCAGGGAGACAATAACCCAATACTGATTTATGCTACAGATCACCAGAAAGAGATGGCGTTACCCATGCTGACCGGGGCGAGAAGAAGCTTCTCCACGCAGAATCGAATAAATCCGTCACCCCCAATCCCAAAGCCGTTCTTCTTATCCTTATTAGCCCTGTCGGATCTGGCTGGTGTCGACCTAATCCAAGTCACAGCTTAAAGTCGCTCACTATTAAATCAAACCAGACGATGCCTCCGTACTGCTAAATATCCCCTTCCTTTCTTAGTACTAGACTTCATGTTAAGGCTTCATATTTTTACAATTTAATAAGCGATGAATAATGAGCGGGCCCAATGATTTATGTATGGTGATGTTGGCAGAGAATCAGGGAAATATAAATTACTTTCTAATTCTTCTATGTTCTTATACCTCAGGCTAGTGCCTTCTAAAATTGATTTATTCTGTTCCACGATAATGAAAGAACACTATTTTCTGTAGCACAAACTTTTCGCAGGTATGTAAAAGTACCCAGTGAGGAAGGGGTGATCGGACCAAGGGGTGTGGAGTATTCCTACTTTTTATTGATACAGTTGCACGTTGTTGTATAAATCTTTCTAAAATAAAAGGTCAAAATAGCTTTTCCACAACGTTTAAAGTCATTTTTATTTAGTTTATTTCTGACACAGCGCTACCACATTTTTACGCCACTTTGACCACGGCTTGATCTTGTATACTCAGTGGCAGATTTCCCATTGGGCCCGGGCCTAGAGCTGCAAAATTTTGGGGGCGGCGGAAATGTCCGCCCCCATATACTTTTGCTCTCGGGCCAGATGGGAAGTCACTTGGCTGTTGCGGCCGCCTCTTTACCTGACGCCCCCCCCCCCCACTCCTCCTTTTGAATCGCAGAATCAAATGACGCCGTGGACGTCACCGACATGGTGCCACACAGCGTCTTGTTGCCATTGCAACGCGATGTCGCAGCGTCAAATGATGTTGCGTTAACCATGGCTACGCGACACGTGCGCTGACACGTTGATGATGTCGCGGAGGAGGAGGAGGGCGGCGGCAGCAAGGAGGCGGCCATAGCACATGGGGCGGCGGATTTTCAAATCCTCCGCTGTATATATCTGCATCTACATAAAAGGCATTTTACTTTGGCTGCACTTATAGTACTGGCGACGGCGACGCGACGGCGTGATATCATCCATCGCTGTTGCAGCAGCGATTTTTGCTTATATTGTCAGAGACAAGAGACGGCGACCGAGGGGTTTGGTGGTGGGGGCGTGGCCGTGAGTGGTTCGCCCTCATTGGCTGAACTGCTCACGTGCCGCTGACGTCATACTGCGGTCGCTGAAAAATCAATTTTGATTGACTGACCAAGCCGTCGCTCCGTCGCGCCGCTCCTACTATAGGCACACGCAACGGATTCAATACATTTGTTTTTATCGCGACATCGCGTCGCCGGGATTATAAGCGCGGCCTTAGTCTCAAAGGCAAACTTCAGATCGACCTCTCTGTGGCTGGTACAGTCTAGTAGACAGAGAATGAGAATATCGAAACCGAACGTGTACAAGTATAACCCTCCTTGCAAATAATGGACTAGTAATGTTATTTAATATTATTATTAATTATTGATATTAAATAAATATACTGGTGCTATATACTTCATTTACCAGAAACAATACAGGAGTTCGGAGGCCCAGGTCACATCGAGGTCATGTGACAAGGGACAAGGGTCACTTCAGTCATCACAGGTTAAGGGTTAATGGTTCAGCTACGCGTTTATTAAGTAAATGATGTTTAAAATGTTTGAGCTATCATACTACAGCAACCTCCAGCGGAACCCCTGCAGTGCCCACAACACAATGGCTTAAGCTTGAGGCTGCACCATCATTTATATTATTATATATTATTATTATATACCCCTCCCCCCCCCTATTATAATTCCATTTGTCGGATTCGAATTCCAAATCCGATGGACGGATATTCAGTAATAGGAAAAAAAACAAATCAGCCTTTTTGAGACTGATCCGTGAAAATCCGCGGTTCAATAGGACAGCCCAATCCGCGTCCGATTTGGATTTCAGAGGAAAATGTGTCTCTCTCTACTTATAACTAGACATGGGCAAATTTTTGGCCGACGTTCGTATTCGCTGAAAATGTGTTTGCGTGTGTGCCGTGCCACCAGCCACCCCCGCACAGTCACAAGAGACAGAAACCTACTATATTAGAGTCCCAAGTGCTATATATATCCCCTCAAAACCATCTTCAAACAACACGTGGAGAGATCACCTGTGCACAGAAGTGAGCACACCTGGGATATATGCTAATAGGAGGCATTTACATATACTTTGCATATACTATTGGCCTGTATCCCAGGGTCTGGAACGTGTGGGCGAATCGAATGTCTACACATTCACGGACGGATGTTATGACATTCGCAGAGAGGGGGGGAGGGGGTGAAGTGAATACAACGGGGATTTGAGGTTCATTCATCACATTTTTATGGGCTCTAGAAAAAGGGTAAAACATTTGCTCGAAATTTGACCCATTCGCCCACGCCTACTGATGGCGTACAAGGTTTTGCGTGGGACCCGGCCCGCCATTATCCCTTGTGCCGTACCAGATGCGTCATGCCTTTAATGCCCGTTTTCCATGGGAATATCCAATGGGAAGGTTGAAAGCCATCAAAGTGTCATCGCCATGTGACCGTTCCCGAAGCGATGACATGGTTGCGATCTCGGACGCTCGGTGATACTGGAGGGGTACCGAACTTCCTTCCCCTTAAAAGGTTTTTCAAATCACACTCTTTTCAAGAACTCTGTCCTGTTCTTACCAACTGGTACCTGTCACCGGCAGAGCCAGAAATGACCTTACAGGTGACCGCTGGACAGCAGAGAGAGACGCAGAACGCTGAACATGTCGACACACCAAGGAAAACCGTGAAGTCTATTGTTTGGTAGGGTGTAACTGGGGTATTTTATTAGCCCTTCCTTGCTCTGTCTTAATATTTTAAACACAAAGTTACTCCAGTACATGAAAACAGATTGCCGTTTATCTTGTTTAATCATGCAGCGTACCTTAAAGTATAAACTGTCAACACAAATAGCTTTTGGAATCATTCAACAGTATTTTTCTAGGGATCTAATGATTAAATAGCTAGTTAAATAAATAAGCAATCAGCCTACTTAGCTAAATTGTTACCTCCTGTCAATGTGGTAGACTAACTTTATACAAGTTAAAATATCTTGTAAATCTAAGCGGTCATAGCAAAGTTTCTGTGGTAATCCTTTCTTGTGTGTTTGGGACTTAAAGGTAATTGGTATTGCTAAACAATTTGGATGCTTGGTTGGGGATTTTTTTTGGGGGGGGACTTAATTACAAATTACATTTTTGAGGGACCATTGAATAGGGGATTTGTCAATCCCGTGTTTTCTTTACTCTTAGCCCGCCCTGTCCTTATCAGATCGCCAATGAAGATAAGGGAAGGGGAGAGAGGGGCTTTGTCTGTGCAAACCCTTGTTGAACACAGTGACATCAGACAAAAGGGAGTAGCCAGAGGAAATCACCCCTTCCCGAATCTCAGCTCAGCGTGTTTACAAACTGACTTAACCGTTACAGTGTCAGAGGTCCCCCAGCACTTTCACATCTCACGATATCTCCTGATGATGGAAGGGAACAGACACTAATTCTGCCCGTGAAAGTAAGATCCCACATTGAAATCGGAGTACAGTTTTGGGCACCTCACCATCAAAACGACCTCATGGAACTGGAAAAGGTGACGGGGAATAGCCAACAAATAAGTAATGGGATGGAAGGTCTAATTTACAAGGAAAGACTACCTAAATTAGGATTATTTTCATTATAAGAGAGGCATCTAATAAGGATTCTGCTTACTATTTACAAAGTACTCAAGGTCAATACAGTGAACTCCCAGGGGAACTTGTGAAACCAAGGCCAGCACAAACGAAACAGGGTCTTCCATCTTTGAGATTATATGAATGGAGATTCCACCAGTTAAAAAGGGTTGAGATGTAGAATGTACTACCCATGGAGACTGATGTAGAATGTACTACCCATGGAGACTGATGTAGAATGTACTACCCATGGAGACTGATGTAGAATGTACTACCCATGGAGACTGATGTAGAATGTACTACCCATGGAGACTGATGTAGATACAGTAGATATATTTGAGAAAAGGATGGACATCTTTTTAGAAAGGAAATCTGTACAGGGTTATGCTGGATAGGTGAACATTCAGGAAGAGCATTGATCCAGGGAGAAATCTGATTGCCATTACTAGAGCCAGGAAGATAGTTTTCCTCATTATGAGACATGGAACATTTTTCACATGTTTTTTTTGTTTGCCTTCCTTTGGATCAATATAGGATTTTGTTAAATGAGTATTTAACCAAGGTTAAACTCGCTGGGCATATGTCTTTTTTCAACCTAATCTTCTTTGTTAAAGGCCTTTAAATTCATAAAGGCTAAGATGAAAAGACAACCCAGTTATTGTAGAAAAAGAGCCCAAACATGTCGGCACAATGTCAAGAAGTTGCAGGCGAGGCGGCAAAAAGTCGCCATGGTTGTAATATTTTATTACAAGTATAAAAAGGAAAGAGTTTGTTCCCATGTGCAAAGCTTTGGTCAAATCAGCTGTGAAATATGGGCTTTAGCTCTGGTTAAGACATAGTAGAGTTATAAATTAAATGAGACAAGCAATTCAATTCATCAGGAGCCTACACAATATGTTGAATATGCACTTCAGAAAATAAGGCTTAGGCTGTGATTATACCCAAAAACGTGCACAGCGTTGTGTGTAGTGGCGCCACGCGGCGCCAAAACAAGTTGCATACATCTAACGAAACTGCTCCTAACGCTGTGACGGTCGCGGTGCGCCGTACAGCAAAGTTGACGGCTGGGGAAGAGACGTTGGAATTTGTTTTTCTTGCGACGGCCGTGACACGTGAGCGATTCAGCCAATGAGGGCGAATCGCTCGCAGCCACGCCTCCGCCACGCTTCCAAGCCTCCTCGGTATTATCAAGCTGCTGCTCGGCGGCAGCACTGGGTGACATAACAGAATAGCGCTGCCGCCTTGAAGGACTTGGTATAATCAAGGCCTAAGAGGGGGGTGTTTTTATGGACCTCAAATATAAACACACAGGGAAGTTATCTACTGTATGTACATATATCTTTATTTATATAGCGCCATCAAGGTACACATTGCGTTACACTACACGTGACATACTATTATAACACCCCGGGAATAAGCGCTTCAGACATAAAACAATAGGAAGAGGAGTCCCTGCCCCGAAGAGCTTACAATCCTAGTGCGTCTGCGTGGTATAAAAATAAAAATGACCCGAATTCAGAAAGAAAAAACCTCCCGTTGAAATCTTTGATCCGTCTTTTTGTGGCATAAGTATTGTCTCTGATTTGAAGACGGAATATGATCGTAAATAGTCTCTGCAGCGGAGCACGTCAATAACTAAATGAAATGTTTCAAGTAGAAAACTTAAATAAACACAGAAAGCGCCTGCAAAGCGGGTAGAGGAATGTCTCCCACTGATCACACCAAAGGTATGTTTCACTCAGAAAGTCATCAGACTGTGGAATTTGCTCCCAGAAAAAAAAAAGTACTAACTTGAAAATCAGTCAATTAATTTAAGATGAAATTGGATACAGTATGTTCCTAAGGGAATGGAAAATGTGTTCTCGTAGAAATCTGTGGGTTATTGTACTGTTCTCTAGAAGATGTTATACTGTAGTTCTTTTCTTATAGCAAAGAAAAATGTCACCAGGTTTATTGTGATTGGCGTGTTCTTTTTAAGTACTCGCTGTTCATATTTAGTCAGTCGCATGTCTTATTATTATTTTTTTTTTTATATATTTGTACAACAATCAGCTATTTTTTCCCTGTAGGGGACCATGTTAATGGTTTTGAAGCAAAAGGTGGCACTGTGTGCTCATTTGCATGTCATTTCCCAGAATCCCTTGCTGCCGTGGAAGTGCTGTGTGCTGGGTGATAATGGTGAAAGGCGGGGTTGCAGACCTGTCTAAGACATGCAAATGAGCATACAGTAATATTTCCATTTGCTACAGTATATATATAGGCTAGCTAAATTAGATTGGTTTACATTAGAAAAGAGACATCTAAGAGGGTTAATGATAACTATACACAAATATATTCTGGGACAGTACAAGGAGCTTTCAAAAGAACTATTCATCCCAAGGGCAGTACAAACGACTCGGGGGCATCCCTTAAGTTGAGGAAAGAGATTTTACCAGCAACAAAGGAAAGGGTTCTTTACAGTTAGGGCAGTTCAAATGTGGAATTCATTACTCATGGAGACTGTGATGACAGATATAATAGACATATTTAAAGAAAAAGAAAAAAGGTTGGACATCTTTTTAGAAAGGAAAGGAATACAGGGATATACCAAATAAGTAAACATGAGAAGGATGTTGATGCTGATGTAGATCTGATTGCCGTTATTTGCAGTCAGGAAGGGATTTATTATTCCCCTTATGAGACATATTTGTATTATGTTTCACTGGATCTTTTTTTGCCTTCGTCTGGATCAAAATATAGTAAATGCAAATATAGGATAAGTATTTGTCATCTACATTTAACATACAGTGGTGTGAAAAAGAAAGTACTGTACACCCTCTTTGAATTCTATGATTTTACATATCAGGACATAATAACAATCATCTGTTCCTTGGCAGGTCTTAAAATTAGGTAAATACAACCTCAGATGAACAACAACACATGACATATTACACCGTGTCATGATTTATTTAACAAAAATAAAGCCAAAATGGAGAAGCCATGTGTGAAAAACTAAGTACACCTTATGATTCAATAGCTTGTAGAACCACCTTTAGCAGCAATAACTTGAAGTAATCGTTTTCTGTATGACTTTATCAGTCTCTCACATCGTTGTGGAGGAATTTTGACCCACTTTTCTTTACAACGTTGCTTCAGTTCGTTGAGGTTTGTGGGCATTTGTTTATGCACAGCTCTCTTAAAGTCCAGCCCCAACATTTCAATCGGGTTGAGGTCTGGATTTTGACTGGGCCATTGCAACACCTTGATTCTTTTTTTTTCCAGCCATTCTGTTGTAGATTTGCTGGTGTGCTTGGGATCATTGTCCTGTTGCATGACCCAATTTCGGTCAAGCTTTAGCTGTCGGACAGATGGCCTCACATTTGACTCTAGAATACATTGGTATACAGAGCAGTTCATGGTCGACTCAATGACTGCAAGGTTCCCAGCTCCTGTGGCTGCAAAACAAGCCCAAATCATCACCCCTCCACCACCGTGCTTGACAGTTGGTATGAGGTGTTTGTGCTGATATGCTGTGTTTGATTATCGCCAAACCTGGTGCTGTGCATTATGGCCAAACATCTCCACTTTGGTCTCGTCTGTCCAAAGGACATTGTTCCAGAAGTCTTGTGGTTTGTTCAGATGCAACTTTGCAAACCTAAGCCGTGCTGCCATGTTCTTTTTAGAAAGAAGAGGCTTTCTCCTGGCAACCCTTCCAAACAATGTCCATACTTGTTCAGTCTTTTTCTAATTTTACTGTCATGAACTTTAACATTTAACAGGCTAACTGAGGCCTGTAGAGTCTGAGATGTAAATCTTGGTTTTTTTGCAATTTCTCTGTGCATTGCACGGTCTGACCTTGGGGTGAATTTGCTGGGACGTCCACTCCTGGGAAGATTGGCAACTGTCTTGAATGTTTTCCACTTTTGAATAATCTCACTGTAGAATGATGGACTTTAAATTGTTTGGAAATGGCCATACAACCCTTCCCAGATTGATGGGCAGCAACAATTGCTTCTCTAAGATAATTGCTGATGTCTTTCCTCCTTGGCATTGTGTTAACACACACCTGAATGCTCCAGACCAGCAAACTGCTAAAACTTTGGCTTTTATAGAGGTGGTCACACTTGCTGATGATCAATTAATCAAGGGCATTTGATTAGCAGCACCTGTCTGCTACTTAGCATCTTAATTCCTATGGAAGCGGTAAGGGTGTACTTAGTTTTTCAAAGATAGCTTCTCCATTTTGGCTTTATTTTTGTTAAATAAATCATGACACAGTGTAATATGTCATGTGTTGTTGTTCATCTGAGGTTGTATTTACCTAATTTTAAGACCTGCTAAGGAACAGATGATTGTTTTTATGTCCTGATATGTAAAACCATAGAATTCAAAGAGGGTGTACTTTCTTTTTCACACAACTGTAGGTTGAACTCGAAGGACATATCTTTTTTTCAACCTCATCTACTATGTAACTACAGATGTAACCTCTTCATCACTTGCTGCATCGTGTTTGATTATTTGATATTAATTGGTAGAAGGATTGGAGGCTTCCATATTATTGACACTTGCTCCTAGTGTTTTGTAATATATTCTTTGCTTTAAGTAGCATTTGAAGGCCTTTTCTCTACTTTCGGTACTTGTAGTGCTTCTTGTTTAATTGAGATGTATTCAATATCTATGCTATAGAAGCAGAAACATAGATGGAACTCCAGATTTGTAAATTAAAAAATATTGGTCCTCCCTACACCCTATAACCATCACATTTTGATTATTGATGATCTCTTAACCAGCAGAATGTATTCTAAATTCTGTTACATTTGCAGGGGGTTTTTTTGAATGAGGGTTTTTTGGAGCCTACATTTAATAAACTATTAAACCACCCCCCTACCTCCCCAATTATTTTTGCAGAATGGAGATATGGGAATCACCCGTAGCTGAGCCACGCTATGTTCAGCTCTGAGGGCCACCTGGTTTCTGGGATATGTGCCAGGGAAGTTACCAGGTTTAAATGTGCCTAAGGGAAACAAAATGGCTGCCAAATATTGAGCCAATAGGAAGCCACAACATCATTGCCTGGGGCTTCCTGTTGAATCATTATTTAAATCCATATTTGAAAAAAGGAAGTAAGACCAGTAATACCAGTTAGCATCACAGGAACCGTTAGGTCCCTGGAGCTCAACATAGGGACCCAGGTTCTAATCCTCTAAAAAGCAGTGTTACTTGGGGGAGGACAGGGGGGACGGACATTATTGTTTTACGATGAAACAGCCACCCCCGATGGTACAGACGGTTTTACATGACTGAGTGCTTTTACATTATTAGCCAATAGAAATATCCCTTGTGAGCACATTCACTTGCCTTTCCCCATTATCTCTTAGCATACAATGCTTCCACTGCAGCCAGGAATTCTGGGAAATGACATGCAAATGAGCACACAGTTCTCAAATCACAAATCAATGAATGTTTTTTTTTGTGGGACTGAGGCTTTATTACAGAACCGCTTCTGCGTCTAATCAAGAGCGTGTGTTTACATTCCGAGCACCGCGCTGAGGGTGATATATTAGCCCACTTTGCAAACAACTGTAAGGAATAGAAGAAGAATTAAGAGCTTTGCAGGAGCTATATGCAGAAGAGAAGTGGGGGGAGATGTACTGTAAGAGTTGGTGGGTGATTCCGGGAAGGAATGTGCACTTTGGCAGTGGCGTTTCCTTTGCCTATTAAGTAATGGAGCAGGACCACCACTCTTCTTCCACAGAATATTTTCTCACTTGATCAGAATCCAGCTTTGTCAACACAACTGATTTACGCAGGAGATCCCCTGTCTTAATTCGGAGCGTGCGTAAACTGAACAAAATGCTTTGAGTTCCACAGGATCCAATATGCCAGGTGTGGCCAAAGCCACTCCTCAAGGGCCACTAGCAGGTCAGGTTTTCAGGATATCCCTGCTTCAGCACAGCTGGCTCAATTAGTAGCTCAGTTGACTGAGCCACTGATTGAGACACATGTGCTAGATCAAGGGTGGCCAACTCCAGTCCTCAAGAGCTACCAACAGGTCAGGTTTTCAGGCTATCGCTGCTTCAGCACAGGGGGCTCAATACGTGACTCGGTTGACTCAATCAGTTGACTGAGCCACTGATTGAGACACCTTGCTGAAGCAGGGATATCCTTAAAACCTGACCTGTTGGTGGCCCTTGAGGACTGGATTTGGCCACACTTGCAATACGCAATCATTCATTAAATATTTATCCCCCAAACCGTCCTTATTTGCAGCTCGCTACTATCTGTCCAGTGCAGCCACCTACCAGGAGGATAATAAATTATTCTTATACAGTGTGTATAGTAAACACTGTGTGGTGCATAGAATTTTGAAGCCACAACGAGTCCCTGCCCTGAAAAGCTTACAATCTAATGTTTGCAAACCTGTCTAAGACACGCAAATGCACCACACGTGGGATATTTGTGTGCTGTACATTGTACGGCGGAGGGATTTTGTCACTTTGTTTTACCCACCATAACTTTTTTTAGTTTCTGGCTAAATCCACATACCGGCTTCGTGCTACATAGCCAGTAACCACTATTGTACTGACAAGCACCAAAAGTTTGAAACCGTTGTCTGTGAGTAGGCTTACTGGCTCTGCTGAAAAGCTGTGTAATACGGCAGACATACGCTTATAGTGGAGGAGTTGCTGCGCGCTAGCGTGCATGACAAGCACTCTCTCGCTGTTTGGCATATGTGTTATCAAGCTGTATGCGCGCCTGCGGGCGGAGAGGCGCGTTGACGCAGCAGCGTTGTGAGGAGACAAATTATTTTGTCTTTTCAAACGGCTGCCACGTGACATCCGCGTCACGTGAGCTGGTTCAGCCAATGAGGGCGAACCAGCTTCGCGCCGCCCCCCGCCACCACTATGAGCAGGGGTCACTTCTGCTTCAGCCGCGCGGCAAGGTAAGAGCTTGCACTCTCGCAAGCAAGCGGAGTGTATGAGCTTAGCCTAATGCAGCATGCATAAGCTTATAGGGGCCCATGTTAAAATGGATGAGATGTAAAGAGTGACACTGTGCTCATTTGCATGTTATTACCCAGAATCCCTGGCTGCAGTGGAAGTTCTGTTTGCTAAGCGATAATGGGGAAAGACAGGGCTGCAGACCTGCCTGAGACTTGCCAATGCACCACACGTGGTATTTTTATTTGCTGATACCAGGCAGTAAGTTTGGTACAGTATATGTTTATTTATTTTTTTAAATAAATCAATTCTGTAGTATTTCAGGGGTCTCCAAACTCAGTCCTCAAGGGCCACCGACAGGCCAGGTTTTATGGACAGTGTTCGACAAACCTATACATTTGCTCGCCCCGGGCGAGTGGATTTAACCCCCGGGCGAGTAAATATTGGCCCAAGCAGCACACGTTTGGTACTAGGTGGCGAGTAGATTTTTTTGTGTGGCGAGTAGATTCTTTGGTGATTTGTCAACCACTGTTTATGGATATCCCTTGCTTTAGCACAGGTGGCTCAATCAGTGGCTCAGTCTTCAATTGAGCCACTGATTGAGCCACCTGTGCTGAAGCAAGGGATATCTATAAAACCTGGCCTGTTGGTGGTCCTTGAGGACTGAGTTTGGAGACCCCAGTATTAGATAATGGTGACTATTTTATTTTTTTATTCAACTCTTAATGCCATTATTAATGAGTTTTAAAGCATCCTTTGATTTCTATAGCAGACTTTAGCCCACCTCCCCAGCAGTGCAAGATCTTTGCAACACTTTCCTGTTTGTGATAATTTGTTGCCAATTTATAACAAGAAGCAGCAACCAATTGCCAGTTTAGGTAAGAATGTAGAATTACTGAATACATTGTCACATACTTTTCATATACAAATGAGAACAAAAATGGGGAGGATGTAGTATTAATGCTTGCACAATCAGAACATTTTTTAGTTCATTTTAAAAGGTTAAAAAAAATTGTTATTATACCACATAGTAATAAAAGTCCTAGACAAAATATTTAGGGGTAGGGTTACCATAATGCATCTCCATAAAGAGAGGACACATTGGGTCATTTATCGACTGATGAATCATTTGAGTGTCCTATGAAATGAACTCAAATAAAGATCAGGTTACACCCCTTGCGAAATTGGAATGGTTAAAATCGCCCCACTCAAATATCGAACTGAATTGACCTACTAAATCCAACTTAAGGTGGTTCAAAATCCAAGGCCTAGGCGAACCGCAGCTCAACTCATTGCAGCTGTACAGAGGCAACATCTTGTTTTCACTTCCGGCTCAGACTGGGAGAGAATACCCCAAAAACAAGTGTCCCAAGCTGGGCTACTCCGAGGGTCTGATCACTGAGCCCCCCCATCCACCAAGCACAACAACCCCCGGAGTCAACACTCTCTCCATGGCCCCATACAAGCAGGCTGTGGCCCTGGAACCAGCCATGAGGCAAAAGGACAGTAAATAAAGACAACATGAGATAAATATATATATATATATAAATATATATCTTATACTATATTAGTGAAAGCACTGTATGCCTGTCTGGATGTCCGGTGTCCCTAGGGGAAATCTCATTGGTCCCTTGGGCTGCCCGCCCCCGCACACCTCTCATTGGCCTGAGGCGGAGTGACGGGCCACACACACACACACACACACACAGTAGGGGAGTGATTGAGTGTGTGTGTGTGGGGGGATTGAGTGTGTGTGTGTGGGGGGGGGGATTGAGTGTGTGTGTGGAGGGTGGGGGGATTGAGTGTGTGTGTGTGTGGGGGGGGATTGAGTGTGTGTGTTTGTGGGTGGGGGGTATTGAGTGTGTGTGTGGGGGGGGATTGTGTGTGTGGGGGGATTGTGTGTGAGGGGGGATTGTGTGAGTGTGTGGGGGGGGGCGATTGTGTGTGTGTGTGGGGGGGGGGGATTGAGTGTGGGGATTGTGTGTGGGGGGGATTGTGTGGGGGGGGATTGTGTGTGTGTCGGGGGGGGGATTGTGTGTGTATGGGGGGGGATTGAGTCCCCCCCTCCCTGCCCTTTGCCCCCCCCCCTCCCTGCCCTTTGCCCCCTGCCCTTTGCCCCCCCCCTCCCTGCCCTTTGCCCCCCTGCCCTTTGCCCCCCCCTCCCTGCCCTTTGCCCCCCTGCCCTTTGCCCCCCCCTCCCTGCACCTTGCCCCCCCCCCTCCCTGCCCTTTGCCCCCCCCCTCCCTGCCCTTTGCCCCCCCCCTTCCACTCCATGCCCCCTGCCCTTCCACGCCCGGGCAACGCCGGGTATATCAGCTAGTATATATATATAAAATACTTATGTCTATTAACCTTTTTACTGCTGGATCTCCCCTGGCTGATGTAAAACGGAAGCGGAGAGGCTCCTCTTTATTTCTAAAGGAGGGAAGCCAGGGATCAGGAGATCCTTACCGGCAAAGGAACAGTAAGGCCAAGCTCATGGGGTGGTCGTCGCTACGTGCGCGCGCACTTCCAGGACTTTTACCTTATTGCCTATTGGAGTTCTTCAAGTGCCCGCGTCGACTCTGCTACATTTTGCCACCATAACTCAGATTGAGATTTGGGGCTGCAGTAGCGTGACGTCAGCGTCACGTGAGCTGGTTCAGCCAATGAGGGCGAATCAGCTCAGTGATGCGCCCTTGACGCGTTCCCCCCACCACGTCCCCGATCGTCGCACCGCGCCACAACCTTGAGCTCGGCCTAAGATTTCACGTTTTGCAGCTTTCCGGGCGACCAATAAGAGAACTGTCTCTGGCATCTTTCAGCTGTCTGCGACTATGTGAGCTTGTTGACAGATATTCTTGGTCCAAGATGCTATGTTTTTCCTGCTACTGACTGTTACCATAAAAGTCACTTGGAAGTTTTATAGGTGTTGGGAAGTACACGCTATTACCAAACTCTGAACAGAAGCCTATAGAACTCACATTCCATTCTTGCACAGGAGAAAAAACAACACACCGTCCTTATAAGAAGTAAACATGTGCTTTTCATTTACAGTTTGAAGCCCACAGAGTAATGTGAGAGGCACTTTTTTTTTCTACGTTGAAAGTATCATTTCTTAGTAGGAGAGTGGAATAGGACATGAATTCAAGGCCTGTGCTAGTGCTGCTGTGGGAGGTCGGGCTAGATTACTGTCTGAGCTATTTGACCTCTGCACTGAGGTTAAGGTTCATAGAGAGACAGAGGTTCCTATACAAGGACTGTTTTTTTTTTTTTAAATATACAATGTAGTGTTAACCCATTCGGTATTACCTCTCTGTAGGGTGACCAGATTTTGAAAATGAAAAACCGGGACACACAATTATATTATTATTTATTTAATTAAAAAAATTTTTTTTAACATTAACAGTTTATTTATTGTATTATACTTATACTTTACTACCATTAGTCCTTGTTACGTGTGTGTGTGTGTGTGTGTGTGTGTGTGTGTGTGTGTGTGTGTGTGTGTGTGTGTGTGTGTGTGTGTGTGTGTGTGTGTGTGTGTGTGTGTGTGTGTGTGTGTGTGTGTGTGTGTGTGTGTGCAGACCTGCCTAAGACATGCAGATGAGCATACAGTTGTATTTGCATATATATATATATATATATATATATATTATTATTATTATTTTTTTTTTTAAGTTATGATGGGTGAAAAAGGCAACAAAAAACCTCCACCATTAGCATAGAGCCAATAAAGCAAATATCACTTGTGAGCACATTCACATGTCTCAGACAGGTCTGCAACCCTGCCTTTCACCATTATCACCTAGCATACAGTGCTCCCACTGCAGCAAGGGATTCTGGGAAATTACATGCAAATGAGCACACAAAGTGTCACCTTTTGCCTGGAGTGCTCATTTGCATGTCATTTGCATGTGCTCACAAGTGATATTCTTTATTGGCTATATGCTAACAGTGGAGGTTTTTTGTTGCCTTTTTCTTTCACCCACCATAACTTAAAATGTATATGGTAAACCTATCCAGCCTAGAAATATTACAAAGCAAGTGTAAACCAACCTCACACTGATGATACCCATCAAGGTTGAAACATGTAACCAACCCCACACTGAGGAGACCCATTAAGGTTGAAACAGTGTGGGTGGTTTCTTGGCCTTTTGGCTAAAATCAAGAATTTGCCTCTTGGCTATATGGCTATGACCAATGCAGTACCTATCCTACCTGGGGCTTAAGTAGGATGGTCTGTGGCAGGGGGGCGCAAACTTTTTTCCCTGCTCCCCCCTGCCTGATGTCCTCCTCTCAGCGCGCCCCCCACCCTCCTCCTCCTTACCTTGATACCCGGCGTCTGGACTTCATGATGTCACATGACCCCGCGGCGTCATTGGATGCCACGTTGCCATGGCGACGCGTCTCCAGATGCCAGCTGAATCAAGGTAAGTAGGTTTACAGAGGCCCTGCAGCTCCCCCGGCACTTAATTTAAAGTGTCTCTGTAAACCCCGCGCCCCCTGCCGGTAATCTTGTGCCCCACCTGGGGGTCGCGCCCCCCGCCGGTAATCTTGTGCCCCACCTGGGGGTCGCGCCCCCCTCTTTGCGCACCGCTGTTCTGTGGCACGCATTAGTCCTCTGGCTTGTCGAGGGGTAGGATAGCCCCAGGTCCACATCTCTCTTGTGCCTTTTGGCTATGGAGGGATGGTATTCTTACAACTGGCCCATTAGGGCTGGGGTGCTCCGGCACAAACCACGGGCTAGTTACCATCCCTCGAAAGAGGGAAAACGACCTGACGTGAACTCCCTTGTAGGCCAGTTGGCCAGAGGAAGAGACGGATGTCCGGAACCCTAAGGCTAAGTCCCTGCTAGTGCTGAGCGGGCGGCGCTTGCAGAGGAGACTTACATATATAGATATATTTAAGTCCCTGCTCATGCGTGCACACATGCTCAGCCGCGATTGGCGCTTAGCAAAACAAAAAATCTATACTTACCCGCGCGCTGAACTACCCGCAATGCCCCCCCCCTCCCCGCGCGTACAAGCCGGACACCTCTCCAAGCATGAGCATGCTCAGCACCAGCGGGGACTTAGTCTAACGGAAGAAGGCCTCAATGTCCCTGAGGACCTAGGCCTTCGGGCTGAAATCCTCAGGGAAACGAACCGAGGACTGGTCCAACTTCAACTTTGGGAGGACAGTCCAATGGCATGCACCCTCGCCACTGAAATGGCTAGGGCCCCTGATTGAGAGAGGGGAAAAAAAACATGTCTGTGAGTGGTTTGATTTGCTTTGCTAGTCCCATGCTGTGCTTAAAAGCTGTGTGAACGGCGATGCATTTGCTTAAATGGGCTCCATGTGATTGGATATTCCAGGCAAAAGGTGACACATTGTGTGCTCATTTGCATGTCGTTTCCCAGAATCCCTTGCTGCAGTGGGAGCATTGTATGCTAGGTGATAATGGTTGAAAAGCAGGGTCGCAGACCTGTCTGAGACATGTGAATGTGCTCACAAGTGATATTCAATACCGTTCTGTGGCTAACGAAAATATTCGTTAGCCACAGAACGGTGTTGAGTATTTGTTTCTGATTTTATATGTGTGTGTGTATTAGCGCTTATTGCCTTTTTCTGTTTAAGATATATATATGTAACCCATATTCCCCCCCCAATCGCAGATAGGGTGTAGGTGAGGGGATCTATATGCATTACCCAGTGTGGTGCTTTACCTGTTAGGCTCACAGGAGTCCTAAGCCTCCGCCACGGAGAGCCTGGGGCACGTATAACAATATGAGTAACCTCGTACTTGGTGCAGCGCCTCCATCTGTGATGGCTCCCACCAGAGGGGGAGTGGTTCCTCGCAGGACAATATATATATCACTCCACACACAGTATGTAAAATAACCAATGACTTTACTATTGCAACCATAAGCTTCATATATCAACAGGTGTCCCTCCCTAGAGGAGACACTAACTACTGCGTCTCGCAGGACACTACCTCCACCTCCACCGGGTGATCCCACCCCGTGTCCAGTAACCCCACACAATATGTCCCCCACCCTCAAGTGAGATATGTATGTGTGACTGCGCAGCCACTATGTCCTGTATGAATAGGTGGTATAGTTGGTGCACTTGATGGTTACCTGCCGAGCACTCCAGTGCCCGGGCCTGCCAAGGAGCTTCACAAAGGATCCTGATGACGGCTGACCACAGGAACTACCGTCCGGGGCGACCCCACCCGGATGGCTACTGCAGCGACAGCGAAGGTCTGAGCCTAAACCTCTGGATGGACGCGCAGTGTCCGCTGTGTCCCTAACTGGCTCTGGATAGTAAGGGGCAGGGTCCCTAACCTGGGGCCTGTCCCTGACACAACTCACACTACTGGGTGGCTCAGGGCTATCTGGGGCCTCGGGGGCTGCTGGCCTAGTGCAGGGAGTCACTGACTCCTGCAGCCTACCTCCTTCCCCTAGCTTCTCCTGGCGCCGACTGCCTCTCTCCTCAAAACCGCACGAAATGTATCTCTTTCCCTTGCAAGGCAATCCTCCAGCCCTATTGGCCACTCTGAGACACCTGTGCCTTCCACCCTTAGCCTCCTGGGAATTGTAGTCCCGTGGAGGCTATTCCTATATTGGGGCCGCGTGCGCGATTCTACTGTGGATGCGCGACTCCCTAATGGTCGCCGCAACTCCCTGGCCTCATCCACGCATGCGCGATCATGGTGCATGCGTGCGCAACCACAATGGCGGCCCCCGCTAGCCGGGTGCGCCGCAGAGCCTCCTAAGGCTTGCAACGCTCCCTGCTCGGGCCCCCACCTTTGGAAGTAGCCGGCGGCTCCGTTGCTGGCTCCGGTGGCACCCGCGACCATGCTGCCACAAAGGAGGGGGGTCTCTAGGAGCCGCAGGGGACCTGGGCTACATATATACATATATATATATATATTTATATATATATACGAAAAAAGGGAGCGCCGGATCCTAGTGCAATATGTAAAATAATATCATTTAATATACAAAAAAGAGTCCAACAATTTAAAACTCACAAACAACATGAATAAAAGAGCATTTTATGAGTAATACTCATGCACCAAACACAGGAACTCTGCTGCTCTGCTCACACGCCTCTCCACTGCACATGATCAGGACACGATCAAAACCCCTCTGAGCCACCGTCCAGCAGGAACTCAGGTATCGTGTCACTTCTCCTAGTGTCCTCCGGAAACAATCCGCATGTGCGATGAGTGCCAGACCGGGAACCAAAACAGGAACCATGAGGAGTACGCTGTCAGCATCAATGTCTTTGAGTCCCAAATGTAGAGGTATGGTGTTTGCTTGCTCTCACTAGCAATTCACCCTTTATTTCATGTAGCGCTTTTCTCTGAATGTGATTCATAGTGCTTCACAATTACAATATAGCTTGCCGTGCGCAGCACATAGGATTGTTACAGACCGTCCCTGCCCAGATTAGTTTACAATCTATATTTCTGGTGCCTGAGGCACAGGGAGATAAAGTGACTTGACCAAGGTCACAAGGAGCCGACACCGGGAACTGAACCAGGTTCCCCTGCTTCACACTCTGTGTCGTTGTTCTCGGGGTCAGTGTCTTTACTCACTGAGCCGCGCCTACAGAAAAATAATTTGATTCTCTACACATCAGCAATTTTAAATGCATTAAGCATTAAGAAGAAAAAGTGTTGAAGATGTGTACATTGATATTATTAGAAACATTTATGAGAATGCATCATCAACTATTAGATTACATGAAGATACAAGCAAGATAAGAATCAGCAAGGAAGTATAACAGGGAGACACCGTGTCACCAATGCATTTCATAGCAACATTTGAATAGGTCAAGACATTGAATTGGGAAGAAAAAGGAATCAAAATCAACGTGAATACTTGCGGTACCAACGATGTGCAGGTGACATTGTTATTTTTGCCACAAGTCCAGAAGACCTCCAGCACCAAATCAAACAACTCGTGGAAGAATGTAAGAAGGTGGGCCTCCGTATAAACATCAGCAAGACCAAAGTGATGTTCAACAAATGTGTCAACTCTGCAAGGATCAAAATGAATGGAATAGAACTACAGTAGAAGAAGTCAAAGAATATGTCTACCTTGGCCGGCAGGTAGCAACTGATCGGAACCTTTTGAATGAAACCAAAAGGAGAATGAGGATGGGATGGAGCACTTGGAAGAAACAAGACAATCTTTCATTGGAGCCTTCCACTGTGTGTCAAGAGAAACGTTTTCGACCGGCGTATTCTGCCCGTGCTCGCGTATTGATGTGAAACTTGGATCCTAAATGCAAAGATAATTTAAAAACTTCAGACAACTTAAAGAAGTATGGAGAGATGCATGCTGGGAATTACCCAGAGACAGGAAAAAGAATAAATGGGGTTGAAACTAAACAAAAGTCTGCAACATCATCATATGGGTAAAGAAATTCAAATGGCGGTGCGCCGGACATATCACAAGAAGAAATCACCATCGTTGGACAAAGATGGTATTTGACTGGATTACAAGGAAAATTAAAAGACCAAGACGACCAAAAGTAAAATGGGAGGATGAAGTCAGAACATTTGGGGGTGCAACGTGAAGAGGGTTTTGCAATCGCAGTAGCTGGAAGATCATTGGGGAGGCTTTGCACAGTGAATCAACAAGGGCTGAAGATGATATGGGCATATATATCTATATATGTTTGGGTATACATATAGTTTAGTGTTTATATACAGTATGTGTGTGTATATATATATATATATACTATATACATATATATATATATATATATATATATATTCCAATTAAATATATAGTATACACATATATATGCACATGTGTATATGTGTGGATGTATATGTGGATACAGTATGTGTGTGTAGTCTCAATACATGCAGATTTGTTTCATGCAGATCGAAGGGAGGAAGAATAACGCACAGTTTGATACATCTCACTGTGTGCTCATTTGCATATCATTACCCAGAATCCCCTGTTGCAGTGGAAACACTGTATGCTAAGAGATAATGGGGAAAGGCAGGGTTGCAGACCTGTCTCAGACGTAAATGTGCGCACAAGTGGGATTTGTATTTGTTGTACTTCTCATTGAAACCTCTGCTCTCCCTGATTCCTACTGTTGAAGCTCCCTAAATTCTGCATTCTTTATACTGAAATTCTGCAAACAGGGGGCTATGTATCAAGAAAGTGGTCTGCATTGATACTGCAGAAACAAATATGTGTACTATTTACTGTTTGAAAAGCGACATATTTATTAAGTGTATTTCTATGGTTGTACAATTTGGCGAATGCTGCTCTTGTAGTTTGCGCAGCATGCTAGCATCACCTATCAGGTGACGGAGAAAACCAACCCAGAGAACCATCGCAAAAAGTAACACAAGCCACACATACATAGACCTGCGCCAATATGCAAATGTTACTCCACCCATCTGCTCAATAAATCCCTCATCTCATTGCAGGCATGCCCAAAAATATGGGGGTGAGGGGGGAGGAGTTCAAAGTTATTAGTGTGTCAGTGAGAGATGCCTGTGCTGCAAAAGGAGAACACCTGAGAGATGTGCTAATGCTATGCAATGCATATTTAAATTAATCACATCCCTCCTCTTCCTCCTACCTCCTTCCTCCTCCTTCCACCTCCCTCTCCCTACTTCTTGCTCTTTCCTCCTCCCTCCCGCTACTTCCTCCTCCCTCCCTCCCTCCTCCCCCCCATTCTTCCTCCCCCCCCCTTTCTTCCTCCTCCCTCCCATTCTTCCTCCTCCCCCTTCCTTCTTCCTCCTCCCCCCTCCTTCCTTCCTCCTCCCCCTCCTTTCTTCCTTCCCCCTTCCTCCCTCCTTCTTCCTCTCCCTCCTTCCCCCTTCCTCCCTCCTCCTTCCTCCTCCCCCCGTCCTTCCTCCTCCTCCCCTCCTTCTTCCTCTTTCCCCCTCCTCCTTCCTCTTCCCTCCTTCTTCCTCGTCCTCCTCCTCCTCCCCCCTTCACCTTGCACACCTTATGCTCATTCCAGAATACGGATTTTGGGCTACTTTTAATCCGTGATTTATGACCATGTACAAACTCGTAGTTACTACAATAACCCCCATAAAGTCCTTCGAGATTGAAACTCTTCCGGAAAATAGTAAGGCCCTTATGGAAAAACGTTAGTAAATAACCCCCCTTTTGTGGCAGTTCTCCAGTTGTGCCCATTTTACCCCGGTGAACAGTTTGGGGAGCGGTTATGGGAGGAGCGAGGGGAGGTCTTCAGGATTCTCGAGATATCGAGATTTGGGGCTCTTAGGGCAATCCCTCTTAGTGACATGTTTAAGGGGTCACATCTGCGTGACGGAGGCATTTTCTACCTAAACCCAACACCTATTAGCATTTGTAAATCTTTTTTTCGTGTTGGTTTGTAAACACGCTGAGCTGAGACTCGGGAGGGGGGTGATTTCCTCTGCCTGCTCCCTTCTGTCTGATGTCACTGAGTGTTCAACAAGAGTTTGCGCAGGCAGAGCCCTCCCTACACACTTTTCCCTGCTCACTTTAACTTTACTGGCTCTCTGATAAGGACAGGGTGGGATAAGTTTAAAGAAAACACTTGATTGATAAATCCTCGACATTCACAGGACCCAAAGAAATGCCATTTCCAATAATTTACAGAGATATGTGAAAGCATCCTGTTCCTTGCTTTTGGCATGGTTCAATTAGCTGAAGGAAGCCAATTGTATTGTTACATTCTTTTACAAGGGGTTGTTTTTGGACCAACTACGTGGGATTGCACTATTAACCCAGGGGTGCTCAACTCCAGTCCTCAAGCACTCCACCCCCCCCCCCCCCCAAAAAAACCAGGTCATTTCTTCCAGACAGTCCCTGCTTCAGCACAGGTGGCTCAGTCTTTGACTGATCCTGAACACCTTACCTGTTGGGGGGTGCTTGAGGACTGGTCTTGAGTACCCCCGTGTTAACTAATACAATCATGCTATTTCTTTGTGTACATTAAATCCGCCAGGTTTAAGTGCCTGCTTATAATAGATCCTGCTGAAATGTAATAAATAAGATGAACACATTTTAATATATAAGGGCTCTGGTGCAAATTGAAGCAAATGAAAAAATCTTGCTCCAGTTTATCTAGCGCCTTTTACCATCATCTTGATACATCTTGATTCCAGCAGTGGATTCTCTTTGACCTACGGCCTTTCCCCTTAATCTTCCTACACTTACCCTGTCTGTGTGGTCCCAATTGGTATCAGCTTACTTATCTTGTGTTTAAAGTCCCCCCCCCCCCCTAGAAACATATATTAGTTTTGCAATAATGTGCAAGCACTCGGGCATTTAATACCTTGTCTAACAGTGTTTGTTTCAGGGTTTAATGGAGCAATCCATTACATTGAACACATTTTTAGCTAATGTGACTATTCAATGAACCTTTTTCATACTATTACATTAACCCTTTCCTCTCTTACGTGACGCAGCACTTCAGAGATATTTACTTGTCATTTTACGTTTACCATTGTGGGGGATATAAAAATATGGCGGCCATTTTCTGCGCAGGGAAAATTTGTTTTGAATAATAATGCTATAATACTTCTAATACCATGGGTGCAGGAGTCCCTCTGTGTGGTAATGACAATGCTTTTGATGCAGAAGTACCCGATTTGAATGCCATTGTTACAATCTCCCCTTGTGACTTTGCAAGTCATTCCAAGGGCAGTACAAAGGACACAGCGTCATACAGTACCTTCAGGTTGGAGGAAAGGAGATTACACCAGCAACAAAGGAAATGGTTCTTTACAGTAAGGGCAGTTACAGTGTGGGATTCATTACCCATTGAGACTGTGATGGCAGATACAATAGATTTGTTCAAAAAAAGGTTGGATATCTTTTTAGAAAGGAAAGGTATACAGGGATATACAAAGTAAGTAAACATGGGAAGAATGTTGATCCAGGGAGAAATCTGATTGCCAATTCTTGGAGTGAGGAATGAATTTATTTCTCCCCATATGAGATATCATTGGATAATATGTCACTGGGTTTTTTTGTTTGCCTTCCTCTGGATCAATATACTGTAAGTACGGCTATGGGATAGAAGCGTATCTGTCGTCTAAAATTAGCATAGGTTGAACTTGATGGACATATGTCTTTTTTCAACCTCATCTACTATGTAAGTATGTATCTATGTAACTACAGTATGTAACTATGTAACGTTCCCTGCATGTGCTTAAGACATCAAAATTAAAGTGTAAGCTCTTTTGAGGCACAGACTCACTGGGAGTTATTTAAGTGAAAAACGGGCAAAAATCCTTGAAAACCTTGGCAATTCCCTATAGGTGACCTTGTGTTTCTGTGGATCAGCATTTAAAAATGTTCCCTGTTTGTCCTGCTGCAGCAAATCAAAGATGCAAAGTTGTAAATCCTTAGGTACTTTCTACAGTTTCACGTCTTTATTTTGCCCTTTTTTGTCCTGGGATGGTGTGGCAGGACCTGTCATCCAAGTAGGCAGCGGCATATGCCCTATGGGGTCGTAGCACTTTTTCCATTAATCTTTGGAACGTGGCTGGAGCCCCATGTAACCCAAATGGCATAGTGACGAATTGGTATAAACCGAAAGGGGTGGCAAAGGCAGTTTTGCATTTGGATTCTTCCGCTAAAGGTATCTGCCAATATCCTTTCGTGAGATCTAGGGTGGAGATATACTCCGCTTTGCCAAGAGAGTCAAGCAATTCATCCACCCTTGGCATTGGGTATGCATTGAATCTGGATACGGCATTTACCTTTCGGAGATCCACGCAAAACCTCACCTTCCTATCTGGTTTAGGGACCAACACTATAGGGCTACACCATTCGCTGTGGGACTCCTCGATCACGCCTATTTCTAACATGTCTAAAATCTCCCTCTCTACGTGGTCTTTTCGTCCCTCTGGCAATCTATAGGGACGGACCGTACTTTTACTCCAGGTTCTGTCTCAATCCTATCGGACACTAAATCAGTCTGCCCTGGCAGCTCAGAAAATACATCTGGAAACTGATCACATAATTCCAGTAGGTCTGACCTTTGTTCTGTTGTTAACTGCTCTCCCACAGGGACCTGATGGTCATTGTACGTACTACCCTTTGGAGGTTGTGGACCCAAATCCGTCTCTCCTCCCCAAGGGTGGATGAATAGCGATGTCATCGTTTTCCAGGGTTTCAGGAGGTTTACGTGGTAGATTTGTTTACCCTTCCTGTACCCTAGTTGAGAGATCTCATAGTTCACCTCCCCGGTGCGGCGGATAACTTGGAAAGGACCCTGCCACTTTGCAAGGAGTATACTCCTCGAAGTCGGTTATGCCCGTGACGAAGTGACCGAGTGTCAAGAAACGCGTAGGGTGGTACTTGTACACGATTTTTATTACTGGCACTGGTGTGGACTCTTTACCATCATCTGCGGTATAGTTTCACTGCCCAAAAAGACTTTGGAGACTTGTGTGGCTAGCGCATGATGCGCAGTCTATCCTTGGGACTTGCTAACACGACGCATGCGCAACCGCGTCATCCAACGGCGACGCTCACAGAGGGTTTGTGAGCTACGAGCAGGACATGTGGAAGCAGCGTCTGAGGTCTGAAGAGATCTGCGGAGTCCCCCTCCTGCCCTCCTCCACGGTGATATCTGCAGCTGATGCTGCTGAATGCTGGTTACCTTCCACATTGTTGCGAGTAGGATTCCCATCTTAACCCCCCGGGGAGTTCACCAGTAGCTTGTGCAAATATGTTTTAATGATTTTGTGTATTCTTATTAAAATGTCACCAGTATATGTTTAGCTATTATGTGTTTTATGTTATTGCTTTTGTGTTTTTTTTTTGGTTATTTTAATCAGTGTTGCACTATGATATTCTCTTTTGCATTTTCCCACATGCTATGAGACATATATCAAGACTTCGTGACCTTGTCTGGATTCTAAAGGGCTGGACTGTATATTGGTCAGTAATCACACTAGGTGATTCATAATATTGTTTATAGGCGCCGGTATTATTGTGTTATTTTGCTGTATCAATAAAGACATACATACATACATACATACATACTTGGTGATCTTGGCATGACCAACTATTGCTCTGTTTTTCGTGCTGAGTAATAATTATTTTCTAGCACCCAGTCCCCTACGTGTCTTGCTATGCATGCTAAGTAGAGGTGGGCGAACCAGTCCAAATCCGTTTCTGAATTTGCCATTCAAAATCCGCTCCGTGGTGTAAAATCCGGCGACAGATTATTACAGTTTCAATCTTCACGGATTAATCCAGAACCGCCATTGGATACAATCCGCTGGTGGATTTTAATACAATCCGCGGATCCCGCAATCCACGTGGATTCTGAAAATCCGTCAGCAGATTGGGGAGTCCGCGGATGGATTGTCAGTGTTAAAACATTTTTTAGCAGACGGTGAATTGCCAGTCTCGGCCAAATCCGACCCCAAAATTTGCTATTTGCCATTTCTAATGCTAAGTTATATGTTTGGATATGTGGTAAATTCACCCCTCCTGTGTCTTTTGGTAAGTATAATTTTTTAATAGGACTTCTGTTTTTTCCTTTCTTTCATATGAATCTATTCATCCCTCTGTTCAGTTCTATTACTTCTTTGTGTTTTATTAATAATGGTAGTATTTGTAAAGGGTATAGCAAGCAGCCTGGCAAAACTCACCATTTTTACCAGCTGGCATGTTCCTAGCAAATGTAAGGGTAAATCCTGTCACCCCCCTAATACCTTTATGATTTTTGTTATTGTTGGTTTGATATTTTGGCGTATAATTTCCCCAAATCTGGGTCTATAACTATGCCAAGATACTTTATTGTATGCCTTGGTTTTTTTTTTAATCAAATGCTAGTTTTTAATCCCATTTAACCTCATTTTTATTAGACAATATCATTATCCTTGTTTTTTGCTCCATTAACCTTGAATCCCGAAAACTTTCCAAATTCTCCCATGGTTTTGTGCATAGCTCCGAAGGATTCCTCTGGGTTGCACACCATTAACAGCAAATAATCTGCAAACATACAGAGTTTCGGTTCGATCGCTCCTATTTTTATCCCCTTAAATGTTTCCATTTGTCTTCGATATTCTGCTAAAGGCTCAATGGCTATGTTAAAGAGCAGGGGTGATAAGGGACATCCCTGTCTCGTTCCTTTGTGGAGTTTAAATTCCTGTGACAGTAAACCTGCTGACATTATTTGGGCCTTTGGGTCTGCATACATTGCCTTTATAATATTTAAGAAGGCTCCCGTTATTCCCATTCTCTGCAGCATCTCAAATAGTTACTCTTAGTTCATCTCTTTGTATAGTATGCTGCTTTTAATAGTTGTGTTATTTCAGCTCCCAGAATGTTACAGAACTCCCCAGTGAACCCATCTATCTAGTCCAGGGACTTTTCAGTTTTTTACGGTGCTTTATCGCATTTAGTAATTCTTCTGCAGATATGGGTTCGTTTAACTTTTGCCTTTCTTCCCGCGCGATTACCGGTATTTTAAGCTTTTTCATAAAAGTTTGCAACACTTCATCGGTTTTTTTTGGCACTCTTTCCATATAATCTTTGATACAATTCCAGAAATACCAGATTTATTTCTTTAGGCTCCTCAGTCATTTCCCCATTATCTTTACACATTTTTAGAATATGATTTGGTTGCATTCATTTCCTTATCCATTAGTTTGCCTGAATTATTTCCAAATGTGTATACATTCAGGCCCCTATATTGCATTCTCTTGGTTTCCTTTCTTTAAATCCATAATTCCCATATATTTATTTTCCCTTAGATATTCCTCTTTTATTCTTTGTGAGGGATCGCTATTAAATCTCTGAATGTTTCATTATTTTGCTAAAAATAATAATAATCCGCTTTGTGTTCATATACTGTGTGCTATAATTTTCCCTCTAAGCGCCGCTTTGGATGTTTCCCAAAATACTGTAGGTTACCCTCCTTTTAGGTGTTCTCTTTATTCATCCTTATACTGGAGCCATATATTCAGCACAAAAGATCTGAATTCCTCATTGTTTTACATGTGTGATGGGAATCTCCATGTTCTATCCTTCTAATCCTTACACTCCACTGTTAGTTCTATCCAGACTGGCACATGGTCTGATATTATGATATCCTCTATTTTGATCATTGAGATATTAGACAACTAGCTGATATACCCGGCGTTGCCCGGGATGTAAATCCGTAATAGGTAGTATTTCTAAATAGGGTAAGAATAGGTTGAGTATTTGGTGGAAAGGTTGTATAATAATGTTGAAAAGAAACATGGAAGAAAATGTAATCCGATGTTGTTTAAAAATGGTTTATTGTAAAGTTATTGTGAGTTGGCGAGTGGCTGGTGAGTGCGGTGTGGCGGTCCCACTACGGTGGGAAGGGGTGTGAGGTGGTGGGTGAAAGGCGGGGGCGGGGGGGTGAAAAGCAGGGGCGGGGGGGTGAAAGGCAGGGGCAGGAGGGGGGAGGAAGGCAGGGGCAAGGAGGGGGAAGGCAGGGGCAAGGGGGAGGAAGGCAGGGGCAAGGGGGAGGAAGGCAGGGGCAAGGGGGGGAAGGCAGGAGCAAGGGGGGGAGGCAGAGGCAAGGGGGGGGAAGGCAGGGGCAAGGGGGGGAGGCAGGGGCAAGGGGGGGAAGGCAGGGGCAAGGGGGGAGGCAGGGGCAAGGGGGGAGAGGCAGGGGCAAGGGGGGAGGCAGGGGCAAGGGGGGGAGGCAGGGGCAAGGGGGGGGAAGTCAGGGGCAAGGGGGGGAGGCAGGGGCAAGGGGGGGCAGGGGCAAGGGGGGGCTGGGGCAAGGGGGGGGGGAGGCAGGGGCAAGGGGGGAGGGGAGGGGCAAGGGGGGGTGAAAGGCAAGGGGGGGAAGGCAGGTGTGAAAGGCAAGGGGGAAGGCAGGGGCAAGGGGAGGAAGGCAGGGGTAAGGGGGGAAGGCAGGGGCAAGGGTGAAAGGCAAGGGGGGAAAGGCACGGGCAAGGGGGGGAAGGCAAGGGCAAAGGGGAAGGCAGGGCGAAGGGGAAGGGAGGGGGTGTGTCACTGTGTGTGCATCAGTGTGTGTGTGTGTGCGTTAGTGACGTGGTGGGTGGTTGAGTTAGTTAGTTAGTGACTTGGTGGGTTATTTTGTGATTTATTTAGTGGGTGGGTGGATGGATTATTTTGTGACTTTTATTTGGTGGGTGGGTTATTTAGTACTGGGAGGGTGGGTTATTTAGTACTGGGTGGGTTATTTAGTGACTGTGGGTTATTTAGTGACTGTGTGGGTGGGTGTGTGGGTTATTTAGTGACTGGGTGGGTGGGTTATTTAGTGACTTTTATTTAGTTTATTAAGTGACTGGGTGGGTTATTTAGTGACACTTTATTTAGTGACTTTTTATTTAGTGGGTGGGTGGGTTATTTAGTGAGTGGGTGGGTTATTTAGTGAGTTTATTTAGTGAGTTTATTTAGTGGGTGGGTGGGTGGGTTATTTAGTGACTTTATTTAGTGACTGGGTGGGTGGGTTATTTAGTGACTTGGTGGGTTATTTAGTGACTGTGTGGGTTATTTAGTGACTGGGTGGGTGGGTTATTTAGTGACTGGGTGGGTTATTTAGTGGGTGGGTGGGTTATTTAGTGGGTGGGTGGGTTATTTAGTGACTTTATTTAGTGACTGGGTGGGTGGGTGGGTGGGTTATTTAGTGACTTTTATTTAGTGACCTTATTTAGTGGCTTTTATTTAGTGACTTTATTTAGTGACACTTTATTTAGTGACACTTTATTTAGTGACATTTATTAAGTGACTGGGTGGGTGGGTGGGATTATTTAGTGACTGGGTGGGTCTGTTATTTAGTGACAGTTATTTAGTGACAGTTATTTAGTGACTGGGTGGGTTATTTAGTGACTGTGTGGGTGGGTTATTTAGTGACTGGGTGGGTAGGTTATTTAGTGACTGGGTGGGTTATTTAGTGACTGGGTGAGTGGGTTATTTAGTGACTGGGTGGGTGGGTTATTTAGTGACTGGGTGGGTTATTTAGTGACTGGGTGGGTTATTTAGTGACTGGGTGGGTTATTTAGTGACTGGGTGTGTGGGTGGGTTATTTAGTGACTGGGTGGGTTATTTAGTGACTGGGTGGGTTATTTAGTGGGTGGGTGGGTTATTTAGTGGGTGGGTGGGTTATTTAGTGGGTGGGTGGGTTGTTTAGTGACTGGGTGGGTTATTTAGTGACTGTGTTTATTTATTGACTGGGTGGGTTATTTAGTGACTCGGTTTCATTTAGTGAGTTATCTTTAGTGACTGGGTGGGTGGGTGGGTTATTTAGTGACTGGGTGGGTTATTTAGTGACTTTTATTTAGTGACTGGGTGGGTGGGTTATTTAGTGACTTTATTTATTGACTGGGTGGGTGGGTGGATTATTTAGTGACTTTTATTTAGTGACACTTTATTTAGTGACTTTATTTAGTGACTGGGTGGGTGGGTCGGTTATTTAGTGACTTTACTTAGTGACTTTGTGGGTTATTTAGTGACTTTGGTTATTTAGTGACCTTTATTTAGTGACTGGGTGGGTTATTTAGTGACTGGGTGGGTGGGTTATTTAGTGACTGGGTGGGTTATTTAGTGACTTTATTTAGTGACTTTATTGAGTGACTGGGTGGGTTAAATAGTGACTGGGTGGGTTATATAGTGACTGGGTGGGTGGGTGGGTTATATAGTGACTGGGTGGGTGGGTGGGTTATATAGTGACTGGGTGGGTGAGTTTTTTAGTGACTGGGTGGATGGGTTATTTAGTGACATCTCCCCCTACCCCCGCAGCCCCCATACCTCAGGCGGAGGCCTTAAGATACATAAGATTTATTTAGTGACTTTATTTAGTGACACTTTATTTAGTGACTGGGTGGGTGGGTTATTTAGTGACTGGGTGGGTTATTTAGTGACTGGGTGGGTGGGTTATTTAGTGACTATATTTAGTGACACTTTATTTAGTGACTGGGTGGGTTATTTAGTGACTTTGGTTATTTAGTGACTGGGTGGGTGGGTTATTTAGTGACTGGGTGGGTTATTTAGTGACTTTGGTTATTTAGTGACTGGGTGGGTGGGTGGGTTATTTAGTGACTGGGTGGGTGGGTTATTTAGTGACTGGGTGGGTTATTTAGTGACTTTATTTAGTGACTTTATTTAGTGACTGGGTGGGTGGGTTATATAGTGACTGGGTGGGTTATTTATGCGGCGGCTTTGGGGGCATGAAGATAGCGGGCGGCACGCCATTCCCTCCAACCCCCCCCCCCCATACCTCACGCGGCGGCTTGAAGATAGCGGGCGGCCGTAGTGGAATCTTTGGGGAGGCGGGTGGGTGTCACGTGGTGAGGTGTCCCTGCTGCGGCCGCCACTGCCCTGCTCCTCCCGCCGGCATGTCCCGCAGTGCGCGGGCAAGCAGGTTTGCAGGCTGTGAGGAGGGTGGAAGGAGGCGGCAGGGCTGCTGCGTCGCCCCTGAGGGTTGTGAGGTGATGGGAGTGGCGACGGCGTTAAACCCCCCACCCGCGCGGCCAAGCAGCGTTAAGGGCGCCGCGAGTGGAGGTGAGTTGCGGGTGAGGGGGGGTGATGAGGGGGGGGGAGGTGAGGTTTGGGTGAGGGGGGGGATCCAGAGGGCCAGGCCTCAGAGTGAGGAAGAGGAAGGGTGTGTGTGTGTGTGTGTGTGTGTGTGTGTGTGTGTGTGTGTGTGTGTGTGTGTGTGTGTGTGTGTGTGTGTGTGTGACCTTTGGCCCGTCACTCCGCCTCAGGCCAATGAGAGGTGTGCGGGGGCGGGCGGGCCAAGGGAGCCATCTCATTGGCCTGAGGCAGAGTGACGGGCCAAAGCTCCAATGCGATTTCCCCTAGGACAGAGGACAGACAGACAGGCATACAGTGGTTTCAGAAATATATATATATATATATATATATATATATATATATATATATACACACATACATACCGTACATCACTCGCTCACAGCATACACACAAAAAACGTGCGTCACATGCACGCGCGTTCACACAGGCACGCGCGCGCACACGACTGCACACACTATAGAACGGCCCTTATCGGTCAAGAGTTTTTCTTTCAGTTTCTGATCAAATTCCTTTTTTGGGGCATTAGGACCGTACACATTATAGCTGTCTTGTACTCTTTAACTTTGCAATGTATTGATCGTCCTGGGTTATCCTGGTTATTATTTCAAATGGCAAGGATTCCTGTGTAAGGATTGCAACCCCTCCTTCTTTTTCCCTAAGGCTGGGGAGTAGAAGCACCTTCCTACCCAATCCGTTTAAGCTTTTTTGCTTTCCTCATTATTTAGGTGAGTTCCTGTATGGGGCTACCTCTGCCTTTAGTCGTTTTAAGTGTCTTAGTACCAGGACCGGCTGGGATGTTTGCGGGGCTCGGTGCAGGGACATGTGCAGGTCTCAGCTCTTACCTTGTCCGACAGCATAATCTGGCGGTATCTCCTCCTCCCGGCATCTCCCCCCGTATGGTCCCGTCATCATGGCTCCGCAACATCCAATGGCGTCGCGTTGCAATGATAATGTGACGTCACGTGACGGTATGGCGCCATGAGGCGTCACATTGTCATGGCAACGTGGTGACATGGGGCGTACCGTTGTCATGACAGCGGGTCACCATTGGACATCGTGGAACCATGATGACGGGACCATGCAGGAAGGAGATGCTACCTGAGACGGTAAGAGAGTTACGGACGCCCCACGCTTGCCCCCCACAATCAGTTTAATTGTCATGGGCACTCTGTAACCGCAGAGATTGGTGCAGTGGCACCGACAGCACCGCCATCACGCCGGCCCTGCTTAGTACCTTATTCCTCTTTATTGGAGAATGCAATCGTTTAACATTCCATGTTATTATTCTCATATCCATATAGCTTCCCTGAGAGAGCCTGAACCAGAACCATTGCTAGACGCATCTACATGAGCATGTTCGAGATGCTTCAGCCAGCCAGCTAAAAACTCCCTACCTGTCTCCGGTTTCAGAGACATGCTAAACCATTTAACGGTGGAGTAACCTTACACTGCAGACTCTAGTAGACTCCAGCGGCAGTCAGGGACCCCTCTGTGACATACATGCCTGTTGCACGCCTATGTCTTGTGAGTAGGATTTCAATTTCCCCCCAGATGACCAAAGATCTTGACAATGATTTGTAATCGTTTTTAATAAATATGATACCTTTTTCATGTAATACTGTAGTATGCATCTACATTGACAGATCTTTTTGATCAATCTTTTGTCTACTTGATACATCCTTTCCTAACCATCTGGGTCAGAATTTCTCTGTTTGGTATACTACTGTACCGTCAGTGTTACACTACGTATGTTTTTCTCTTGCTTAATTCACATATCCTGATGTCTATCTGATCTCATCTGAAGATGAATAACCGGAGCCAAGGATATTCATCCACAGACATCTGACATCATAGGGATTTGATTGCTCTCATTTTTGGGATATCTCATTCCATGTTTTGAGTGTTTTGTTGACTATTATTATCTCAGTGTTGCCGGATTAGTCCTATTTTCCTACACTACTCTCATATCCAGTTAGTTATTGTTTTTTGGGGAGATTCGTTGTTATTTTTAGCACATGAATCTTCTTCATTATTATGTTTTTTCCCTTGATCATAGGTCCTGTTCTCTAAAACATTTTGTTACCAGCTCTGTACTTTTCAACCATGTTGTTATTCCAAACATACAAATAAGAAAAAATTACATCTTAATTCAACATAAATAAATATACACATATACTTTTATTTTGGTGACATTTCTTTTTTCCAGGCGTGAGTTACACTTCCCTGAAGTCCCACCCTACAGCTCCTCCAGTCCCATTACCTTGAATTTCCACCCTACAGCTCCTCCTGAACCATTACACCAAATTCCCACCCTACAGCTCCTCCTGACCCATTACCTTGAATTCCCACCGTACAGCTCCTCCTGACCCATCACCCGGAAGTCCCACCTTACAGCTCCTCCTGACCCATCACCCGGAAGTCCCACCTTGCAGCTCCTCCTGACCCATCACCCTGAAGTCCCACCTTACAGCTCCTCCTGACCCATCATCCTGAAGTCCCACCTTACAGCTCCTCCTGACCCATCACCCTGAAGTCCCACCTTATTGTACAAGCTCCTACTTACCCATCACCCTGAAGTCCCACTTTACAGCTCCCGCTGACCAATCACATTTTTAACATTTTAACCAGCATTTGTTCTAACATACTTATACTTACTGTACATATACTTTCAATCTTTAGCTTTAAACTTAGCTCTCTGGTTCTGTAACATAAACTGTCAACATTTGTGCTAACGTTTAACATATGCCTATTCATTTATTAATCGTTAACTTCCTTTCCTTTCAATGTTTGTAATGTTGACCAGATCTTGTTCAGTCATCTCTCCCTTTTCTATGTATATTTCTATTATCCTTCAGATAAATACCAACATGCATTGATCCACTTTTATCCCATACACCATAACTATTTTTTTTCAACTTTTTGTAGACTTCTTGCTTTTATCTTTATCTTTTCTCCTAGGGCTAGATGTTTCCACTAGATGTTTCCACTCTTTCCTCCTCTTGCTCTTTTCCTGGTTCCATGTCCTCTTAATGCACATTCTTGTGCCTTTATGTGTTCTTCTGCTTTCTCTGCATTGGTGAATATTTTTGACCCTTTTTTCTGTGTAAATCCCCAATGTCTCAAATTTCTTGTTTTGGTTAAATAGTGCACTGCAAATTTTACTGAATTCTTTTCTTTTTTTTTTTTGCAGTCACAGAGAAATCTTTAAATAGTAATATCTTACAGATGTAGTGGCCGTTATTCGAACATTTCACGGAGCCGTTTTCGTGTGCTCTGCTGTATTCCACGCGGCATTCACGCGGCCAATCACACCAAGCACACGTGTTTATCGCGGTTGCTTTGTTTGAATTTCATGGATTCTGTTTCTTTGGTTGCAATGCTTCGCGTATCCATGGCAGAAATGAATGAATTGTAATGTGTACAGTACTGTGCTACTGTGTCAATTTCAGGTGTTTCAAAACCAGAACACTAAAATGCCATTTTCTGCCCTTGAGTCTTAAGGTGGTAAGGTTGGAAGAAATCACACGCCATGACATGGGTATTCCGAGGTATACAACGCGTGAAATGTTCGAATAATGGCCACTGCATCTGTACCTGTATGTCCCTCACTACACTCCTGAGGAAGCCGCGAATCTAATTGGCGAAACGCGTAGAGTGGGACCTCCCAGAACACTACTGAGCATCAGGGAGACGTGCTGCTGACAGACTGTGCACCACGGAAGCAACACCGGAAGTGACATCCCCTCCCTGAGACCGCAACGGAGCTGAGCCTTCACACACCATCGGAAGGCAAGCAGCCCAACGCGGAGTAGTTCACAACAAGTGACGGCCATCCAAACGGAGGCGGTGGAGTGAGCTACTGTATAAGGCGGCCTCTCCTGTTTCACATGAGTGTGATGTACCTTTTTAAATCAGCATTATTGTGAATGCGTTTTTTACAGATTCTATATATAAAAAAATATTTTACCATATTGATCTGCACTATGGGTATATTTATTTTTCCGTATATTCCTTCTCCTTGCTGAGGTTCGTCTCCTCAGATATCCGGAGTTGAAGTACATCCTTACCTGATCCTAGAGGAATACATTCACCATAGTAGATTGAAGCTGCCTTAAAAACCATTTGAATTTTGTGAGTAGGCTTTATATAAGAGCCAAGAATATAACAGTGTCATATTCTCTAGCCTGCTGTTCCCATGCTTGGCCACCGGGACTGCTGCCACTCTCAATGTCTGGTTCTAGCCTGCAGTACCTATATTTGCCCAACGGGAGTGCTGCTGCTAAACTAAGGAACATTCCAGACTCTGATACCTGACACCTCTGCACCTGTGCTCCACCTCTCAGCCTGCCTATATAAACCTCCCTTTCCTGTTCATACTGGTTCCTTAGCTTCTGCAAGGTTCCTGTGTTTACTGCTGTGCTAGCTATTGATATCATCCTGTTCCAGTTTCCACGTTGCCGACCTCTGCTTGTTTCCTGACTTCGCTACCTGCCGCCTGCCTCGGACCTCTGCTTGTTTCCTGACTTCGCTACCTGCCGCCTGCCTCGGACCCCTGCTTGTTTCCTGACTTCGCTCCCTGCTGTTCCTGCCACTGGGATCCACTTCAGCCGAAGTCCAATCCTTGACAGAATAAACAGGCCCTACCATGGATTCCGACGGAAGAGACCTGGCCCAGGCTCGGACACTGCAGGACTTACAACGTATCATGGTTGGTTTCCAAGAACAACAAGGAAACCTTATCAAACGTCTTGGTCACGTGGAAGAACAGGATACCCTCCGGAAAGAACGGGATGCCCGCCAGGTAGAACGTGATGCCCGCTGGGAAGAATGTGTCATCCGCGCGGAAGGATGTGCCCTCCGCTCACAGGAACGAGCTGCCGCCGCAGATGCTGAAAACCGTGAACTACGTGCAGCTTTAATCACCGCATCTGTTCAAAAGACTCTGACTGTGCAAACCGCGCCCCGTTTAACCCTTCCGGAAAAATTTGGAGGAAAAATACAATCTTTTCGGGATTTCCTTAATCAATGCAGACATGTGTTCAAGCTTCAGCCTACCATCTATAATACCAACGAAGCCAAGGTTGGACTGATCATAACCCTGCTCAAGGATAAGGCCCTTGCTTGGGTCTCCCCTATGTTAGAATAGGATAGCCCACTACTAAGGGACCTGGAGGAGTTCATCGATGCCATGAGTCTTATTTTTGATGACCCAAATCGTAGTGCAACCGCTGAGGCAACTCTGAACAATCTTCGTCAAGGAAGACGCTCGGCAGCTGAGTACGCCGCTGAATTCCGCAGATGGGTTAACGATACTGAGTGGAATGAAGCCGCGCAGAAATATCATTTTCGGCAGGGTCTCTCGGAGCAAGTTAAAGACGAACTAGCCCGGGTGGAGACCCCAGAGAGATTTCAGGACTTTGTCCGTTTATGCATCCAAATTGATCGCAGGCTTACGGAAAGACGATTGGAGAGACAGGGGTTCATGCCAAGCAACCCCGGGTTTAGAGATGTCAGTACCCCAAGACGTTCCAGGGAGACTGAGGAGGAGCCGATGCAAGTAAATACACTGCGGGGACTCATCTCAACCGGGGAAAGGAATAGACGCCGAATAGAAGATCTCTGTTTATATTGCAGAAACGATGGGCACTATCTCGCTGATTGCCCAAACAAGTCCAGGCAGTCTTCTTTCCAGAGCCCTAGAAGAAATCAGCTGCACGCTATTTCAAAAACTGTTCTCTCTGCTTCTCAAAGCAAAGATAACCCTCCTTCGCTACACCCTCACCTCCTGGTTCCTATTATAATCGAGGAAGGAACACATCGTTTTTCAACCACAGTAATGGTCGACTCAGGGGCGGCAGGGAATTTTATGGACATAGAATTTGCCAAGAACACTTCGGTATCATTTGTAGCCAAGGAATCGCCAGAAAGGATGGAAGTCGTTGACGGTTCTCCCTTGAGCTCTGGACCTGTTACCCATGAAACCAGTAACTTAACACTAATCATGGAGCCCAATCACCAGGAGAAGATTTCATTTGGTCTCATTCCATCACCTTTGTTTCCAGTGATTCTGGGAATTCCATGACTCATGATCCATAACCCACTAATCGACTGGAAGACCAAGACACTCACGTTTCCCTCGGAGCACTGTCAGCTAGCATGTCTACCTAAAACTCCTATACCAGAGTGTGTAGGAATACATAAGATTTCCTTGTCTCAAGAAAATCTTCTGCCGGCTCCTTACTCTGAGTTTTTAGATGTGTGTGACAAGAAGAACGTGGATACGCTTCCCCCACATCGCTCTTATGACTGTCCCATTGAATTATTACCGGGTGCTGCTATTCCGTTTGGAAGAATTTATTCCCTCTCAGAACCAGAATTGAAGGTCCTCAATGACTACCTACAGGAGAACCTATCAAAGGGTTTTATCCGACCCTCTACTTCTCCAGCAGGCGCTGCGCTATTCTTTGTGGGAAAGAAAGACGGTTCTCTACGCCCCTGCATTGACTATCGGGAACTAAATAAGATAACGGTGAAGAACAGGTACCCATTACCTCTGATTCCTGAACTATTGGAAAGAATTCGGTCAGCCAAAATCTTTACCAAATTAGATCTCAGAGGAGCGTATAATTTGGTCCGCATTCGACCCGATGACGAATAGAAAACAGCCTTCCGAACCCGTTATGGGCACTATGAATATCTGGTGATACCTTTCGGACTCTTTAATGCCCCTGCTACCTTCCAGCATTTAATCAATGATGTCCTCCGAGAGTTATTGGACCAATTCGTAGTGGCATACCTGGATGACAGCCTAGTCTTCTCAGATAACATCATGGATCACCAGAGACATGTCCGAATTGTCCTTGAGCGTCTCCGTAAATACAAATTATACATCAAGTTAGAAAAATGCGAATTCGAAAAAACCAGCATGCAATTTCTTGGTTACATCATCTCTCCCGAGGGTTTGAGTATGGACCCAGGCAAGATTCATGCTGTGGTGGAATGGCCAATCCCTCGGAATGAAAAGGACATTCAGAGATTTGTGGGTTTTGCCAATTTCTATAGACGTTTTATTAAAAATTTCTCTGGCATTATTGCCCCAATCACCCAACTCACATGGAAGGAATTCCCCTTCAAATGGTCTCCTAAAGCGGATGCGGCATTCGAACAATTGAAGTCACTCTTCACATTTGCCCCTATCCTCATCCATCCAAATCCAGAATTACCATTCATCTTGGAAGTGGATGCATCTGACTCCGCTGTTGGGGCCATTCTGTCACAAGGAATTGGACCCAAGATGCTCCTTCATCCATGTTGCCTTTTATTCATACCAAATGTCAACAGCTGAACGAAATTATGACATTGGAAACAAAGAACTCTTGGCTATAAAAAGCTGCATTCTCTGAGGGGAGACATCTACTGGAGGGGGCCAATCACCCAATTACGGTCTTTACGGATCACAGGAACTTAGAATTCATTCGATCCGCAAAGAGACTGTCTGCGCGACAAGCCAGATGGGCTCTCTTCTTTGCAAGATTTCAGTTCCACATCTCCTACCGCCCTGGCTCCAAGAATGGAAAAGCCGACGCCTTGTCACGGTCCTTTCCTAATCCTAGTTCAGACAAAGAGCAAGAAGAAACTATTCTTCCAAAAATAATTTTTTTGGGCGTCACATTCTCCGCAGATCTCCTCACACGAATAAAGGGAGCCTACTCAAATTACTCTTTTCTTAAAAACCCTCCTCCGGAAGCAGAACTATATCTATGTGATGGTCTCTGGAACTATAAGGATCGTTTGTTCGTCCCTAAGGAGGTAAAATAAGAGGTGCTCCAATTAATGCACGACTCCCGACCCGCTGGTCACCCAGGTGTCCTCAAGACACAGGAACTGTTGTCACGCCCTTTTTGGTGGCCTAAATTAGCACAAGATGTTAAAGACTATGTCCTCTCCTGTGAGACTTGTGCTAAGACCAAGACCCCTCGAGCATCACCTGATGGTTTACTGCAGCCTCTTCCGGTTCCAACTCGTCCTTGGGGGTCCATATCAATGGATTTTATTGTTGACCTACCCCGATCAAGTGGACATAATACCATCCTGGTAGTGGTGGATCGACTTACAAAGATGGCTCACTTCATTGCAGCACTGAATCTTCCTTCTGCAGACCAGACAGCCAAGTTGATTGTGAAAGAGGTGTTTCTGCTTCACGGGGCTCCTGATGAGATCATATCCGATAGAGGGGTACAATTCACTTCAAAATTTTGGAGGGCCTTCTGTTCCTCTCTAGGAATTCGTTTAAATTTATCGTCTGGCTATGATCCACAATCCAATGGCCAGACAGAAAGGACCAATCAGACTTTGGAACAATACTTACGATGTTTTGTTTGTCATCTCCAGGATGACTGGATTGATTTCCTACCATTAGCTGAGTTTTCATACAACAATTCACATCATTCTTCGACTCAGAAGAGCCCCTTTTTCTCAAATTATGGATTTCATCCAACCTTTATTCCTCGTTTTCCATCTTCGGGCCCCATTCCGGCAGTTACAGAGAAACTGGAGACTCTGCGAGACATCCAGGAGACCCTCAAAGAGACACTTCGTGAGACTCAAGTAAAGTACAAAAGAGCAGCAGACCAACACCGCAGACCCTCCCCAGAATTTCAAGTCGGGGATAAAGTCTGGCTTTCTACAAGAAATCTACGTCTAAAGGTTCCAACCATTAAATTGGGCCAAAAATACATCGGGCCATTTCGCATCTCAGCACTAATAAATCCAGTGTCCTTCAGATTAGAGCTTCCTGAGACCATCAAAATACACCCTGTGTTTGATTCTTCTCTGCTGAAACCTTTCCGTGAGAATCCGTTTCCTGGACGGAGACTTCCTCCCCCTGAACCCGTCCTCGTGGATAACGAAGAGGAATTCATTGTGGAGAGAATTTTGGATTCCAGGTTACACCGAGGGAAACTACAGTACCTGGTTCACTGGGGGGGCTATGGCCCAGAGGAAAGGTCTTGGGAACCCAAAGATATTGTACATGCTCCGCGACTAGTTAAAGCTGTTCACCGGAGATATCCAGACAAGCCTAGCAAGGATCGTCCGGAGAACGCTCTTGGGAGGGGGGAGTAATGTCATATTCTCTAGCCTGCTGTTCCCATGCTTGGCCACCGGGACTGCTGCCACTCTCAATGTCTGGTTCGAGCCTGCAGTACCTATATTTGCCCACCGGGAGTGCTGCTGCTAAACTAAGGAACATTCCAGACTCTGATACCTGACACCTCTGCACCTGTGCTCCACCTCCCAGCCTGCCTATATAAACCTCCCTTTCCTGTTCCTCTTTGCCTGTTTATACTGGTTCCTTAGCTTCTGCAAGGTTCCTGTGTTTACTGCTGTGCTAGCTATTGCTATCATCCTGTTCCAGTTTCCTCGTTGCCGACTTCTGCTTGTTTCCTGACTTCGCTACCTGCCGCCTGCCTCGGACCTCTGCTTGTTTCCTGACTTCGCTACCTGCCGCCTGCCTCGGACCCCTGCTTGTTTCCTGACTTCACTCCCTGCTGTTCCTGCCACTGGGATCCACTTCAGCCGAAGTCCAATCCTTGACAAACAGAATGTATTCACACATTTTAGATTATCTACACTCAGACCGTTGTGTATTGTTGTTTTTCGTCCCTATATGCTCCCCCTGGATTGCGAGAGAAAAAAGCCTCAGTCAATTCTGCCTGCATTTTTGTATGCCTTGAACAGGATACATTTTTAGCAACGTTACTTGCGTTACCTATGTAACCCAAGTAACTTGGCCAGTATTGCTCTAGGTCTGCCCGCCTGTCCTTGTCTGCTTTGTCCCAACCTGTGTACCCTTTCCACCCTAACTGGGTTAATTACTTGTGTTATTCCCAGGGCTTCAGGGATCCATGTTGAGCAGAACAACATTAGCTGCACTGGTTTTACAGATTCCAGAATGCCAATTATTCTCCCATTGTTCCTGCGTGATCTGTTTTCCAGATCATCCATTTTTTCCTCCAAGGTCTTTCTTTTAGCTTCAATAGCTCCTGGTGCACTTCTGATGCTTCATCCTCCAGGTCTCCAATTCTTGTTTCTGCTTCCCTCATTCTGGATTCTTGTGCAGTGATTTCACTTTTTAACTCTTCCAATAAGCTTTGCACTATTTCAAAGTTCTTATTCATTATGGGCATTATTTCCTTAGCCACTGCTTTGGCTAACTCCTCATGCTCTCTCTGTACCTCAGTGTTTTGGGTGCCATCTCTCTCCTCTCTTCCTTCAGCTTCCCCCATATTATGACATATCACCCAGGGATATCTCATAAAGGGGAAAAATACATTCCTTCCTGACTCCAAATATTGTCAATCAAATTACTCCCTGGATCAACATCCTTCCCATGTTTACTTACTTGGTATATCCCTGTATACCTTTTTTTTCTAAAAAAAAAAGATGTCCAACTTTTTTTGAAGATATCTATTGTATCTGCCATCACAGTCTTCATGGGTAATGAATTTCACATTGTAACTGCCCTTAGACTGCGTGCGCGCTGGCCGCGCTCATGCTCGAGAGTTGGTGATGTCACCAACTCTCAAAGCATGAGCGCAGGGTGTCCTGCCTAATTTTGCAAACGGGAGCAGAGGGCATGGATCGGGGCTATTTGTTTGTGTGTTTGTGTGTGTGTGGCTGTGTATTTGTGTATGGCTGTGTTCTGCGTGCACTTACCTCTGCTGAGCGCGCTTCAATCTCAATTTTTTTTGTCTCCCCAAGCGTCGAGCTTGGGAGAGCGTACATGCATGTGCACGTACGCACGCGCCGCGTGAGCAAGGACATCAGAATTCACATTGGAAGAAGAAACCTTAGCAAGCAACGCGTGCTCAGCGCCAGCGTCGATGCAGCCTTACTCTAAAGAACCCTTTCCTTTGTTGCGAGTGAAATCTCCTTTCCTCCAACCTTAATGGATGACCGTGTGTCCTTTGTACTGCCCGTGGGATTCATTTTTATTTTGAAAACTCCTTGTATTGACTCCGAATATATTTGTATATAGTTATCATATCCCCTCTTAGATGCCTCTTAAAGAATAAATTGGGAGTTTGGCTAAACATACGTAGAAGCCTGGATAAAAGGATCCAGATTACTATCAACAGTATTTGAATAAGGGATACATACAGCATACATCATATTATCATGATAAAAAGATAATCTGGTATCTCTTGAGAAATAAATGTAATGGGCTGGACAAAAAAGGATAAAGATGTCCAATAACAGTAATCAAAACTGATCATCTAAAAATGAAAAATAACCAACCTACTTTTCGGTGAAGTTCATCTTTACTGAATTAGTGCAAAAGGGAAAAACCCAAATACAGAAATAAGAAAATAAAAACGAACTATTATTATCCAACTATTAACTACACAAGAGTGAAATCTCTTGTGAAATTACACCAGTAATGGAAAGTTGAATAACTATTGGATAGACGAAGGAAGATGAGTAACATAGTCTCAATGTAAATTAAACTGGGTTTCCAAGGCTCCCAGATTGAGTCCACAGTTGATAATTACAGACGGTCTTGGTTATCCGACGGAATCCATTCCGGAAACTAGCGTCGGATAGTGAAAGTGTCGTAAAGCGAATCCCATGTTAATGGATAATCCATTCCGCTGGCAAATAATCAGTTCATCGTAAAGCGAAACGACGAAAAGCGAGGAGCGCCTGTAAGATAAAAATCAGTCATTATGTCACAACAGAGCCACTGTTTAAGTTGACTATATTGATAAATTGCAACAATCAAAACATTGGCTCACAGAACTCTGGGTTCACATAAAATTTAGAGAAGCCAATTCAAATGTACTTTGAAACATAAGTAATATCCCTTTTATCAGGTGTTAAGCCCCTTCATAGGAATTCACATACTCCATGTGTTCTATTCAATGCTAATAATGACAACCTGCACAACGAAGGGGCTAATAGGCGGGATCTTAACCAATTGACTTACCTACAAATATCCCCCAGCCACAGGGGGAGGGCTAATTGACGTTTGGCCTTAAGAAAATGTAGCTATTGCGCGAAACGTACGTCGGCAGTTTTAGACGTCCGTAGATGATGTCACTAGAGAGAGCGAGATCCAACATGGTGGTCCGTTACACCACCCACTCGTCACACCAATAGACACTTACCCCGCAACTTTAATATCCTTCCTTCCTCTTTTTAAATGGGGACATAGCGTGCTTCTCTATGGTTCTTCTACACCTTGCACTTCTATACCCAAGCTGTCACGTTCCTCAGGTAGACTACTACAATTCCGAAAGTATAAACCAAAAAAACAACATATGGAGCTTACATACAGTAATACTTAAACAGGACTGCTCCGTCTGAATTCCCCTGTTGTTATCAGGCACTCATGCTATGAAATCCACAGTGTTCTATTTTTCAACTTTCACCTTTAAATGACATAAACAGAACCTCTTAAGGGAATGTATATTTCACAAAATGATTTTCTTCAAAGTATGTGGCTTGTAATAGCACACCTAGTACACCTGAGGCTGCCTCATGTCTACATAACTAATAACACTGTTAACACAGGAATTGCTATTAGTGACACTGCTGCAATCTCTATACGGGATTAACCCCAAATGTATGTGAGGCCATTTTAACCAGGAGTTAGAGAGACAGCACCGTTTTAAAGCAGCAATACGGGGTAACTTTTTGTTTATTTATTTTTTTTATTACAGGTTTGAAGCAGGGGGGTCACTGAAGCTGAACTGTGTTAATTTAAGCTCTGTGTACCCACTGCCTCTTGCGATACTTACCTCCGTACGGGGTGCCGGAATCTCTGCCAAGTTTAAAGGTCCAGGTCACGTTAGCCAACAGGAAGCTGCACCGGATGACGTCACGGCTTCCTATTGGCCAGCGTGATGTGGGACATTTAAACCTCCATTAGATTAGGAACACAAATTCTCGGCCTGCAGGGATACCGGAACCGCTATGGAGGTACGTATCTCTGGAAACAGGGGGTACGTATCTCTGGAAACAGGGTCCCCCTTGAGCTGAAATTAACATTGTTCCGCTCTGGAGACTCCCTGCTTCAATCCTGTATTAAAATAAATGTAAACTTTTTTTTTTTTTAAAGTATTGCTGCTTTAATGTTATATGCAGATATCTGGAGTCAGTAATTGAGTCCACGTATTACACTTTGTATTAGATAATGTAAATAAAAGTAATTTCTTGGTGCATTGTTTATTTTGTAAAACTTCTCCATCATCCATAGGGCTACAGCATGTCACATGGCTGGGATTCTTTTCTCATTTTTGTCTCCCATTAGGGTTGCCAAGTGGTTTCTCCAAAAATACTGGACACAATGGAGAAAGGTGCGACGCTCTCGAGACACACACACCACTCGCCTCTCTCCGATCCATGCTGTTTCCTCCTCTCCTTTGCCCCACACCCTGGCTCCTGACACCTTCTGCTGATTGGCTGCTGCTGGGTAATGCAGCCAATCAGGATGGAGGAAGCTGACCAGCCCCCTAGCAACAGCCCTGTTCTCTCCCTGCTCGTAGAAATCCCTCGGGCCCCCCCAAGCCGGTCAGGTCACTATGTCCAGAGAGGTAATACCGGTATACACGTCCATGTCCAGAGAGGTAATACCGGTATACACATACATGCCCAGAGAGGTAATACCGGTATACACATACACGCCCAGAGAGGTAATACCGGTATACACATACATGCCCAGAGCGGTAATACCGGTATACACATACATGGCCAGAGAGGTAATACCGGTATACACATACATGCCCAGAGAGGAAATACCGGTATACACATACACGCCCAGAGAGGTAATACCGGTATACACATACATGCCCAGAGAGGTAATACCGGTATACACATACATGCCCAGAGAGGAAATACCGGTATACACATACATGCCCAGAGAGGTAATACCGGTATACACATACATGCCCAGAGAGGTAATACCGGTATACACATACATGCCCAGAGAGGTAATACCGGTATACACATACATGCCCAGAGAGGTAATACCGGTATACACAGACATGCCCAGAGAGGAAATACCGGTATACACATACATGCCTAGAGAGGAAATACCGGTATACACATACATGCCCAGAGAGGAAATACCGGTATACACATACATACCCAGAGAGGTAATACCGGTATACACATACATGCCCAGAGAGGTAATACCGGTATACACATACACGCCTAGAGAGGTAATACCGGTATACACATACACACCCAGAGAGGTAATACCGGTATACACATGCACGCCCAGAGAGGTAATACCGGTATACACATACACGCCCAGAGAGGTAATACCGGTATACACATACACGCCCAGAGAGGTAATACCGGTATACACATACACGCCCAGAGAGGTGATACCGGTATACACATACATGCCCAGAGAGGAAATACCGGTATACACATACACGCCCAGAGAGGTAATACCGGTATACACATACACGCCCAGAGAGGTAATACCGGTATACACATACACGCCCAGAGAGGTAATACCGGTATACACACACACGCCCAGAGAGGTAATACCGGTATACACATACACACCCAGAGAGGTAATACCGGTATACACATACACGCCCAGAGAGGTAGGGTGACCATTCGTCCCGGTTTTACCGGGACAGTCCCGTTTTTTTCTAAGCTGTCCCGGTTGTCAGCCTGTGCCGGAAATGTCCCGGGTTTTGCCCCTGGTGACTGGTCCCGTGCGCGAGTCGGCGGCGGTGCGCGAGGGCAGCATGAGGATGCGGCGGTGCGCGAGGGCAGCGTGAGGAGGATGCGGCGGTGCGCGAGGGCAGCGTGAGGAGGATGCGGCGGCCGTGAGTATTTTTTCCCCCCTCAATAGCAGGATGCCGGGGGGCGGGGCTTTAGAGCAGAAGCAGGGGATTGGTTGGAGGTCATGATATGCCGGGGGTGGGGCTTAGTATCGGGGACGGATGTAGTGAGTTGAAGTAAGTGTGTGTGTGTGTGTGTGTGTGTGTGTGTGTGTGTGTGTGTGTGACTGCCCCCTCCCAGTCTGTGTGTGTGTGTGACTGCCCCCTCCCAGTCTGTGTGTGTATGTGTGACTGCCCATCCCAGTCTGTGTGTGTGTCTGTCTGCCCTCTCCCATGTGTGATGCCCCTCTCCCATTCTGTGTGTGTGTCTGTGTCTGCCCTCTCCCATTCTGTGTGTGTGTCTGTGTCTGCCCTCTCCCATTCTGTGTGTGTGTCTGCCCCCCTCCCATTCTGTGTGTGTGTGACTGCCCCCCCAGTGTGTGTGTGACTGCCCCCTCCCAGTGACTGTGTGTATCAGTGACAGAATGTAAGAAGACACCAACCCACTCACCCACGTGTCAGTCAACGTGTCACCCACCCACGTGTCAGTCAGTCAGTCTCCCACCCACCCAAGTGTCAGGCAGTCTCCCATACCCACCCACCCACCCAAGTGTCAGGCAGTCTCCCACCCACCCACCCAAGTGTCAGGCAGTCTCCCACCCACCCACGTGTCAGGCAGTCTCCCACCCACCCACCCAAGTGTCAGGCAGTCTCCCACCCACCCACCCAAGTGTCAGGCAGTCTAAAGTGTCAGGCAGTCTCCCACCCACCCAAGTGTCAGGCAGTCTCCCACCCCCCCACCCAAGTGTCAGGCAGTCTCCCACCCACCCACCCAAGTGTCAGGCAGTCTAGCAAACCCAAGTGTCAGGCAGTCTCCCACCCACCCACCCAAGTGTCTCTCTGTCTGTCTCTCTTTCTGTCTCTCTGTCACTGTCTCTCTCTGTCACTCTCTCTCTCTCTCTGTCACTGTCTCTCTCTGTCACTGTCTCTCTCTCTCTCTGTCACTCTCTCTCTCTCTCTCTGTCTCTCTCTCTCTCTGTCACTGTCTCTCTCTGTCACTGTCTCTCTCTGTCACTGTCTCTCTCTGTCACTGTCTCTCTCTCTCTGTCACTGTCTCTCTCTCTGTCACTGTCTCTCTCTCTGTCACTGTCTCTCTCTCTCACTGTCTCTCTCTGTCACTGTCTCTCTCTGTCACTGTCTCTCTCTCTCTCTCTCTGTCACTCTCTCTCTCTCTCTCTCTGTCACTGTCTCTCTCTCTGTCACTGTCTCTCTCTCTCTCTTTCTCTCTCTGTCACTGTCTCTCTCTCTCTATGTCACTGTCTCTCTCTCTGTCACTGTCTGTCTCTGTCTCTCTCTCTCTGTCTCTCTGTCTGTGTCTCTGTCTCTCTGTGTCTCACTCACTCAGTATGTCACCCACTCTCTGTGTTATCTTAACTGCCGTATACCTACACCAAAATAACCTATAATGCTTTCTTCCAGATCTGACTCAAGTTTCACGCGGGAGACATCGGAAGACAGATAGGAAACACCTCCCCTCCAGTATAGTACCTTGAGGGACTGCGGATCAGGTAAGATCCCAGACGGGATTTCTGCTTTAGAAATTGTGAAGAGGGGGCATCCTGACACTGGTTAATGGGTTCAGAATCATTCACATCTGGCTTTTTATTTTGTTCGACACACACACACACACACACACACACACACACACACACACACACACACACACACACACACACACACACACACACACACACACACACACACACACACACACACACACACACACACACGTAACAAGGACTAATGGTAGTAAAGTATAAGTATAATACAATAAATAAACTGTTAATGTTAAAAAAAAATTTTTTAATTAAATAAATAATAATATAATTGTGTGTCCCGGTTTTTCATTTTCAAAATCTGGTCACCCTACAGAGAGGTAATACCGGTATACACATACACGCCCAGAGAGGTAATACCGGTATACACATACAGGCCCAGAGAGGTAGTACCGGTATACACATACACGCCCAGAGAGGTAATACCGGTATACACATACATGTCCAGTATTACCTCTAAATTTTTACTGGACAGACTGTGCAAATACAGGACATTCCCGTTCAATACTGGACACCTGGCAACCCTATTTCTCATACATACTGTATGTATCTACCCATGTGGGCACTTTTCCAGCACAATATTTCACAGGCAGAGCGAGGGTACCTTTCCAGTTCTTTATAATATTGCTAATGCACACATAGTAATCTGAAACACAACCAGATAGTGGAAGAGAAAATGCTGACAACTTGCAGAATATGTTGTTGCCTTGATGCTTCTATGTATTTTTAGTGTCGGGCTTCACAACAGCAGAAGGAAAGGAGATAGGAGATCTCCACTGTATCCATGTAGTACAGCACAGGACTGTTAACCAGTGATAAAATGTAGGATTGACCCCAAAAATGCCGGCTGGAGAAACAGCCCTAGATCTGCTTCCTGCAAGGCAGTTGGTAGAATAAACCTCCCCATCCTGTCCAATGACTAAAGTTGCTAGGGCACTTAACCATGGTCTAATAGTATTAAAGGTCTGCTTGTACTATACTGTAGATGGAAAAACACTATTCAACATCTTATGAAGCTGGTTCCTCCTTGCGAGCGTAGTCAGTGACTCAGCGAGTAAAGACACTGACTCTGTAAACCAGGGGTCTCAAACTCAGTCCTCAAGGGCCACCAACAGGCCAGCTTTTATGGTTATCTCTGCTTCAGCACAGGTGGCTTCGACTGAGCCACCTGTGCTGAAGCAGGAACTGATTGAGCCACCTGTGCTGATTCAGGAATATCCTGAAAACCTGACCTGTTGGTGGCCATTGACAACTGGAATTGGCAACCCCTGCACTACTCCATAAAACACCCATGCTGGAAGACACTTTATGGCTCATAAAGGGCCATATTTACAAAGCCGTGTTACTCCTTAAGACATCTTCCAACCCATTCACTTGACGGTGCCATATTTACCCGTCCTTGCTTGAAGAGGTCTTATGGAGTAGCACCGCTTAGCAAATACAGCCCACAGTACACGTCAGCGTTTGCATTTCTTCAACAGGTCACCAAACCTGCTTCATTCATCCCACAGTCCCACGTCTTAACAGTGGATACGCTGCAGACGAGGATTCTGGGACATGCAGGGCGTGTCACGTTTAGTTTCCTGCCCCTTTATTACATGGATAACCTGCTGCATGCCACAGCTTGTACAGCTCAGCCAAGGTAAAAAAATAAATAAAGGAGAAAGTCGGTGTACCCACTCAGAGACAGCTCTTTTGTCTTTCTAAGCTCATCAGTTTGAGCCTGGTCATGTCACTGCTTCTCCATTGGGAAGCTGGTAGGGGTCACAAATCAGGCACACAATTAGGTTATGGTTAGGGTGACCAGATTTTCAAAATGAAAAACCGGGACACATAAAAAAATTATTTATAAAACAAATTACATCACGTGACGCACCCCGTTGCCATGACAACGAGACACTGACGTCAGGCGGTGACATGTTGCCATGACAATGTGGCATCAAGTGATGCCTCGGCGCCATATTACGTCCCGTTGTCATATCAACTTGATGCCGCGTGACGTCATGAAGCGTTTCGTTGTTATGGCAATGTGCATTACGTGACGTTGCACAGCCATGTTAACGGAATTTGGAGGGGAGGATACAGTCACACACAGACACACAGACAGTGACACACACAAAGACAGTGACACAGTGACACACAGACACATAGACAGTGACACACAAACACCGTGACACAGTGACAGTGACACAGACAGTGACACACTCACACACAGTGACACACACACACACACAGTGACACACACACAGTGACAGTGACACACACACACACACAGTGACAGTGACACACACAGACAGTGACATACACACACACAGACAGTGACACACAGACAGTGACACACAGACAGTGACACACAGACAGTGACACACAGACAGCGACACACATACACACAGACAGTGAAACACACACACACAGTGACACACACACAGACAGTGACACACACACACACACAGTGACACACACACACACAGTGACACACAGACAGTGACACACAGACAGTGACACACACACACACGCACAAACAATGACACACACACACACACAGACTTTGACACAAACAGTCACACAGTGACACACACAATAAGCCCACCTCTGCAAACACACACAAAAATAAGGCCTCTCCCCCCCTTAGGGTGGGTAAGGTGCCTGGGAGGGGGGTATAAGGGGGCATGTGGGTTACCTGGGGTCCGGGGATGGGCTGCTGGAGAAGCATAGGTAGCCAGTGCAGCTGAGAGACTGGCAGGTCCGCGGAGCCTAAAGGGAGGGACAGAGGGGCGGAGCCTAAGGAAGGGGAGGGCCCGGCATTACTGGAGGAGAGAAGGGAGGGGGGCAGTGCTGAGGGAAGGGGAGGCCCGGCTTGCAGCACCTCGTCAAAACCGGGACAGCACATGAAAAACCGGGACTGTCCCGGCTAAACAGGGACAACTGGTCACCCTACTTATGGTGGGTAAAAAAAAAAAGTGTGCACCTTACATAGTACAGCAAACATACAACACCCATGTCTACGTGGGTATGTGCATGTCTTCAAAACGTCTTCCACGTGTCCCCAAATGACACCCTATTGTTCTACAGTATGTCATGCAATAGTTAATCTATAGACAATGATTCAGAGCAAGAACACAAAGAGTACTGCAAATGAGACCTTGCCCCCTATTTAATATGCTGGGAAACAGTCTTCTTGCTAGGGAAACTTTTAACTCCTTTAACTGGAATGGGGCTGAAATCTTCCTGAACAAGGAAAAGATGGCTTGTTTAATAGACCGTATTGAGTTAAGTACCTCCCAAATACCAGGCAGAACTGACCTCTGGAGCACAGGCCGTTCCCTCCTTGAGGTTCTTTGAAATGTTGCTATCAATTCCATGAAACAAATCATTTTTTTTTCCTAGACATTTTAATTTAAAGATTAAAAAAGGTTATTGGACATTTCTCGAGGTTATTTTGCCATTATTATCTCCTACATACAGTATGTTGGAAAGCTGTCAGCCTTTGCGCTAGGCATTTGGACAGCTCTTAAAATATCGTAACCACATTCTGCATGATGGTTCCTGAGATCAAGGAGCAGGTTTGTGTCTATGTTTGGATACAATTCACAAATGACATCACTGATGACATCACATGTGAAGTCAGCAATGATAAAACTGATGACATCACATATGACGTCACAAAAGACATAATCCCATCACATAACCTCAAACTACCACTTAATCTTGGCCACTCTGAAAATCCAATTGGCAACGTTAGCAAAAATACAGGGGCAGCCAGGGTTCTTCAAGAGAGCGAGATCATTGTTTGGGACGGGAGTGCAATGTCCCACAAACACGCAGCGTTAGAGGCTCTCGCTCGCACACTTCAGGACCTTAGAGACAATGAAACTATTGTGGGTGGAGTTGTTGTTTTAGCAAAGGGATTTCGCAGTAAGAAACTACAAAATGTAATACTCCATTTATAAATCTCAGTGTTTTCTGGTTCCTTAGAATTCCAGAGCAGCGCCGGCTACTTTCAGCTAGTAAATGATATTTGATACAAAAAGCCATTGATATACATTTAAAACATAAGCCATATTAAAGCTGCCATGTAAAAAAATAATAATAATCCATATAACATATGCATCAATACAATCCACACAATTATAAGTAATTAGCTAAGTTGCCAATCGATCTGTTCCCCTGTGATCGATCGGCGAAGATTCGGCTCGGAGGGTTCACTAAATGGCCGTCAGTGCAGCAGAAGAGGATCAAAGATGCAAAGTTCTGTGGGCAAGGTCATGTGACCAAGCAGTCCCTAGATACAGTTGGTGCACTGCTAGAGAGAGGGCAGGGCTCAAAAAGGGGCTGTGTGTCAGAGCCTGTTTCAGAAAAGGAAGGGGCTGTGACTTTGTAAATCGTTGCTATAGAAACATAAAATGCTTGTTACATTATAATGCATTAAAACATGTAATCGAGAGTTGTAGCGTAAAAAAAACAAGTATTTTCTCATAGTACAGAACTAGTTTATTAAAAAAAAACACATGTAGGATATCGCTTGGACTGCAGCTTTAACAGGGACAGAAGTTTTAGATACAAAGTATGTAGCACTGACAGAGAGTTTTGTCGGCACAGTAAAACCGTGTGCCCAGGGGGGGGGTGGGAGATTTGTCAGGGGGGGCGCAGGCGGTTGCAGAGGCCCCGCGCTTTTCCCCAAGGCATTTAATTTAGTGCCGGGGGATCGCGTGAGGCCCCTGCAACACTCCACTTACCTTGATTCAGCCGGCTGTGCGACGCGTCGCCATGGCAACGCGGCATCAAACGACACATGACCCATCGCCGTGGCATGAGGTCACATGACCTCCGCATGCTGGTAAGCATGGTGGGGATGGGGGGGGGGCGCGAGCACCAGGGGATCAGGCAGGGGGAGGGGGGCGCAGCGCGCATAGTTTGCGCACCCCTGCCTTAGGCACAGAGAGATGAAGCAGATAGATCCAGGTGACAAGGAGAGTTCCCACTGAGAGCGCCACTGGCTCCGCTCACGTTAAACACGGCATTCTTACCACTAAGCGATACAGGGGATAAATTACAGCTGGGAGCTTCAGCGACACAGCCACACAACCAGGGCACGAGCCCTGAGACGTGTCCCACACTAACCCGCACTGTATGAGATGTTGCCAAGCTTTGTTAAACATTATTAAAATGCACGAGTCTCACGCTCAAAGCATCAGTGTGTATGGGCTGTAGCCTAAACAGCCCAGACCTTGCATCCGCCTTCCATCCACCAGGAAAATCTATACAGCCGGGACAGCATTGAAATGTAGGAGCCTGGGTGATCTCATCCATAATGGAGTCATTTTACATACTCCCAAAGCAGTTTAAATGTTGTGCTCTGACAAAGCAAATTCACAATCCAGAGACATAGCCAAGAGGGGTCTTTTAAAGCACCGCTCATCTGCTTTCAAACCGCGATTAGGGTCTGAAGACATTTCCCTACTTAATCGCATTACATCACACATGTGTAGATACCGTAGCACTTTTTTAGGGTCTTTACTCAAGAAATTAGAATAATCATCAGCATCTTTAAATCATGTCCAGCTCCTTGCTTGGTATTAACCTGACTGCTCACACATGGCTTCCATTAGCTGGATTGTTTTACAGCTGGAGAAACTATCTAACTTCCCCCAGCTCCTATCATTTAGGATATGCAATGATAAATTGGGCCCAGGAGCAAGTCTTATGTGTAGAATGAATGACATAAGAGAAAGAGACGGAGAGCGAGAGACAGACAGAGACACAGAGAGAGAGAGACAGACAGACAGAGAGAGAAAAGTTGGCGAGAGAGAGAGACAGACAGAGACAAACAGAGACAGAGAGAGAGAGACACAGAGAGAGAAAAGTTGGCGAGAGAGAGAGGGACAAGTTGGAGAGAGAGAGAGAAAGAGAGATACAAGAGTGGGAGGGAGGGTCAGAGGGAGAAACTACAAATCTTCAGGGTGAAAAGATGTAGCCAGTTTGTTCCAGAAATAGTAGGATTATTGTGCAAACTGGTTTGTCTCAAGGATATAATTGAAAACCATATCTTATACTATATTAGTGAAAGCACTGTATGCCTGCCTGCCTGCCTGCCTGCCTGCCTGTCCGGTGTCCCTAGGGGAAATCTCATTGGTCCCTTGGGCCGCCCGCCCCCGCACACCTCTCATTGGCCTGAGGCGGAGTGACGGGCCACACACACACACACACACACACACACACACACACACACACACACACACACACACACACACACACACACACACAACACAGCAGCTCTGTACACACACACACACAACACAGCAGCTCTATACACACACACACACACACACACACACACACACACACACACACACACAACACAGCAGCTCTATACACACACACACACACACACAACACAGCAGCTCTATACACACACACACCCCCTCTGTCCGCCCCCCCCCCCCATCACGTGCGCCGCCCTGCACTGGCTCCGGACGGGAAGCGCGGCCCTCCTACCCCAGCCGCTCCCTTACCTCCCCGGCGCTACCACCCGCTCAGGTAAGTCACTGCGCGTCCTGCCTCAGCCTCAGGCCCACTGCGCATGCCGCCTCAGCCTCAGGCCCACACAGGTCGCTTCCTACCGCCGCACAGCCGGACGCCACATCGAGCGGGCGCCGGGGGGGGGGAGCGCGAGTCTCAGGCCCACACAGGGCGCTTCCTGCCGCCGCCTGCACGCCTCACTCAGCAGGACGGCACATCGGGGGACCAAGCGGGCGCCGGGGGGGGGGGAGTCACGGGGAACGGGGGGGGCACCAGCCGAACCAGCAGGGGGACGGACGCACGGAGGAGGGGGGGGAAATGCCCATACATAAATTATGACAATACATATGCCCACTGCTCTCCACCCCCCCACTCCCCTTTCCCCCCCCCACTCCCCTTTCCCCCCCCACTCCCCTTTCCCCCCCCACTCCCCTTTCCCCCGTCCCCCACTCCCCTTTCCCCCACTCCCCTTTCCCCCGTCCCCCACTCCCCTTTCCCCCGTCCCCCACTCCCCTTTCCCCCGTCCCCCACTCCCCTTTCCCGTCCCCCCGCTCCCCTTCCCCCCCCGCTCCCCTTTCCACCCCGCTCAACTTTCCTCCCCCCGCTCCCCTTTCCCCCCCCGCTCCCCTTTCCCACCCGCTCCCCTTTCCCCCCGCTCCCCTTTCCCCCCGCTCCCCTTTCCCCCCCCCGCTCCCCTTTCTCCCCCCCGCTCCCCTTTCTCCCCTGCTCCCCTTTCTCCCCCCCCCGTTCCCCTTTCTCCCCCCCCCCCGCTCCCCTTTCTCCCCCCCCCGCTCCCCTTTCTCCCCCCCCACCCCGCTCCCCTTTCTCCCCCCCCCCGCTCCCCTTTCTCCCCCCCCCAAACCTTTACAACAAATACTCACCTATTGTTCCACGATTTATAAATAATACTACCTATTACGCATTTACATCCCGGGCAACGCCGGGTCTCTCAGCTAGTGATATCTAAATGTTGGCGAACTCCTGTCTTCAAGACCCCCCAACAGGTCAGGTGTTCACGATATCCCTGCTTCAGCACAGGTGGTGCAGTCAAAGACTGAGCCACCTGTGCTGAAAGATCTCCTGAAAACCTGACCTGTTGGTAGCCCTTGAGAACTGGAGTTGGCCACCCCTGATCCAAAAGTATCTTCCTTAGGCTTCAAAACAGTTCTTCCTACAAAGTGATGCCAGTCATTGCTGGAAGGGACTGTTTGGCGTTGTTGATTGATGCCTTGCAGGCCTTCTTAACAGTAAAGCAAAATCAAAGTAACTGTTGGAAATATGCTGCCTAAGGCCTCGGGCATGGTGCCTCGGGCCGCGCTGATCCGCGCTCCTGCTCTGCTTCGCCTGCTCAAACTGGAGCTTTTTTGTGTCCTGGAAGGCGAGGCAGTGAGCGCGCTTTGGAGGCGGGGCGAAGGCAGGCCGGAGGCGTGTCGGGAGGTGGGGCGGGAGACGGGTCTAGTCCCTGGCTCCCATTGGATGTGAGCGGTCACATGACCGCTCCTCCGCTCCCCTGAGCGGCAAATTTTAAACTTGCCCATCTCTTCAGAATTTCTCAGCCTCCGCACGCATGGGGAAGCAGCGGATAAAGCCTCACTGATCACAGATGAAGGGGGTAAGTTCATCTGCTCAGCGCGGCTCAGCGGGGCTCAGCGCGGCTCAGCGGGGTCTGTGGGACTCTGTCCCAGGCCTTAGAATCAGACAGATTTATTAATGTCTTTGTTTCCAAAACCTGTTCCTTACTGGTGTCTCCCGAGAGGGGCAGCTTCTGGCCAAGTTAGGCAGAGCTTATACTACCTACGCAACCGCACGCGACAGAGCGCGCGGACTCCTGCAGCCCCAGCGCTCTGTGAACTTGGCTGCAGGAGATTGGGGAGGCGATGCGGGGTTGTGGCGGGGGGCGTGGCGGACGTGTCATGAAGCTGGTTTGCCCTCATTGGCTGAACCAGCTCATGTGACGCTGACATCACGCGGCAGCCGCCATTGAAGACAAAATGTATTGTCTCCTCAAAACGCTGCTGCGTCAACCCGCCACTTCACCGGCAGGCGCGCGTGCACTTGGCTAACTACTATAGCCAACTGCTGAATTGTGCCTGAAGTGCGCGTGCACGTAGCGACGCCGCCACCATAATCTCGGCCTAAGAAACAGTTCTTTCTCTGTAATGTACACTAAGCACTATACTTACAAGACACCTTCCAACACGACTTAGTTAATATTGCCCTTTCCGGCCCAATCAAGTGAATGGGTTGTAAGGTGTCATCCTGCATGAAAGGTATCTTAGGACCAGATACACTAAGCTATGCTAAATCAGAGCAAATTATGTTAGGTTACAATTACCTAAGTTAGTGTCGGACGTTATTTTCCCTGAGCTTAACACATATCCACAAAGGTGGATGTATGCAAATACAACGGCCCTTGTTGAATACACTAGCATAAGCTTAACGCCAGGTTAAATTAGCCCTACCTTACGTTGGCTTCAAGAAACATGGTGTAACGTCTGTGTTACCTAACGGGGGTGTTATTCCCATCCAGACTCTTATTCTGTAAGGTGTGATAGTGCAGATGACGGGCTATCACATGAGAAGTCCCATTAATGTCAATGGGACTTTCCATGCAACAGCACATCATCTGCACTATCACACCTTACAGAATAAGCCCCCCCTGTCTCTCTCTCTCCTCCTCTCTCCTCCCTCTCTTCTCTTCCCTCTCCTCCATATATAGGTTAGCATTAGATTAAATAGCCCAATGCACCTTAGCGTACCTGGACCTACTTCGGTAACACCACTAAGCAAATATGGTCCATGGAATGAATGGGGCCATTGGGTGCCCTCCAACATGGAAGGCGTCTTGTGGAGTAACACCTAGTAAGTATGGCCATAAATCCACAGTGAATCTACAAAGGGAAATACTAGAGATTTGTTAGGCTGTACATACCGTTTATTTACTTGTCCATAACACCCTTTAATGAATAAGTGGGGAAGCTGGTTTGGTCCTATCAAGAAATGTGGAATCATTGATATGATAATTAACATGCCAATTAGTCATTTTTGCCAATGTAATCGTGCACTAGCTTTGGCGATACCCCTCTCACTCTCAGAGCACATCCTACAGTCCGCTCGTCTTAATGCTCACTTCATTCGTTCTAATCAACAGGAACTATAAACCGGGAGACTAATATTCATTGGCCAATAATGTCAAGGACTATTTCCAAAAGCTAAATCTTAGTAACAGTAGTTGTGCAACATTTGTCTGTCATGAAAATGTGTGATCGTTTAAATCTCTTTGAGACATTTCCATGTTTACTGGAACAAGGGTTAAAGGGTCAATACTCCCCATGACCAAAGTGTACTAATGGCAGTGACGTAATTTAGGGGTTCCATCTGGGTGATTGATGCCATTTCTTTCTTTTTTTTTTGTCTTGCCTAAATCTAACACCTATTACTGTATTAATTTTCCATCATTTTGTGAAGTTAGTAGGTAAACATGGTGTAACGGGTGCTAACCACAAACAGGATGTGACCGCGAGGCAGAGGTGGGGATTGGAGAAACCGACCTCCTGCTGCGTGAGCGCGTCCGGAGTGCAGGGTCGTAGTCATTAGCCGGGTCGGGTTTAGAGAGGAGCGGATCGTCGTAGGTACTTGCCGTGGTCATGGGTTGTAGAGATGTGGATAGTGGTCGTACTTGCCATGGTCGGGAACGGAGAGGGTCGGAGTCTGGGTACAAGCCAATGGTCAGAGACGGAGCTAGAGATAAACACAGGACAATGTAGCAAGGCAGGGAGGCAAGGATGCATTAAGCACTTCTTAACCATCAGAAGACTTATACTCAGCCAATTTGGTAGAGGGCTGGCTTAGCATATAAGAGGCCAGGAACCAATCGGCTGCTTGCATGAATTAGGGCAGATCTGCCCACCAGGTAGCAGCCGCCCAATGACAGATGGAGGCGAAGTAGACCGCAGGCGAGTATGATGTTGGACTCAAGGGAGATTAACCCCTTGCGTGTTGTTCGCCTGGCGGTGCGATGGCCATGTCCTCGCAGGGCGGGGTCTAAGCCCGGTCCTGGATGTGCTCCGTTGTCGAGCGGCACGGCGTCCCTGGATGCGATGCGGCCCGTCACCTATGTTGTCACGGGAGCGGGACCCAACGCCATTCTTAACACATGATGAGCTGACACTTGGAGGGGGTTGAGTTACTCTGTTCGCTCCCTTTTGGCCTTATTCTATATATCCCAAAGCGGCCGTTCGATGGAGTATATGGGGATTTTGGCCCCAAAACTGTGTCGAATGGCTGCTTCAACATATACAGAATTAGCCCCTTTCTCTGACGTCAGTATGTGTTCAACAAGATGTTGTAGAGCCAGAGACCCCTCTCCACCTTTCCTTCTCTTTGCTTGCTCTCCGATAAAAACAGGGTGGGGTAAGGGCATAAAGAAAACACTTCATTTACAATTACTTTTCAAACTTTTACAAAACACATTCAGAGGCCCCTAAGACCCTCAGAAATTGAACTTTGATATTAGCATGTGAAAGTAAGGTCCAATTGCGCCAGACTCAGCACTGCAACAGCGTCAGAGTGAACACTGGTCCTGGCAGTGGTGGATTTCCCGTTAGGCCCGGCCATTGGACATTTACACTGTGTAAAGCTTAACTGTGGTGGTTTATTAGCCACAAAACAAATAAACATCAGGTGCACTGTCCCTTTAAGAAAACCAAATAATAAAATAAACACCTATTCCTGTTAGGGAAACTAATTAGACTTCACTCCAGTCCTTTTTTTTTTAAAATACTATGCACTGTTTATTAAGGTTTGTACTACTTATTAGCGGTAAAAAACTGACACATAATGACAATCCCAATATGTGTCTTCAGAGATAAGTGCTTGGTCCTCTCTACCTCATTCAATAGAAGTTGCTTATCTGTTCCACTAGATAAGTGCCGCTCCTCTGCTCTGCTGATTAAGGACAGTGGCTCCCCCTCTACCCTAAGAGCAGCGGCCTCTGTGTCCTGTTGATTGTGGGTTGTATTTCTGTCCCATTACGCTTTGTCTGCTCCTCTCTCCTGCACACTCAGCCTTTCTCTGGGATCTATATTATCCCACAGCATGAAGACCCCTCCTCCAGCCCTTTCTAGCGGGCAGCCAGCTAATCTGGTTATCCACCCAAAACATATACTATGTATTCAAAGATCAAAATCAGAAAGTCTCTTACTTGTAATTGTAGCTCCATCATCAATTAGGAATGCCGGTTTCAGGGAGCAGGCTGTGTTCAGCTCGTAGTAGTCTTTATCCTGGGTTGGGGTCCCAGCAGCAGAGCTTATCGCAGGGCTGGTGAACCAGAACAGCCTTCCTAGCTGGGAGAAGCCTCTCTACCCTCCTGGGGAAAAACTAGCTCAGTTGGCGCAGGCTACTTCCTGCCTTTTAAACCCTCATTCTCTCAGGAGCCCTTCCTGCTTAATTAGCTGCAGGTGCATGCCTCACCAGGAGGAGTTTAACAGCTTGTATGCTGGAAGCACACATATGCTCCTCACTCCAGCATACTGTGTTAGTGACTGTCACATATCCCCCTCCCCAGCGTAACATTGTCATGTGGAGTGGCCCATGCACCATTCCCGAGCACCAGCATCATTTAGCACCAGTACTTAAATTTTGGTGGAGTTCTCATTAACTCCAAGTGTACCCCATGGCACATCTCTTTCACAGTCGGCAGACTTGTTTTCAACTCCTGCGGAGTTATCCTCATTTTCAAATGTACACCATGGTACCTCTTTTCCACAGTCGACAGACTTGAAGATTTGGGCCTTTCTTTCTTGACTCATTAACTTACTCTGACGGGAGTATCATTGGACCTCCAGTGACTCTTTTCCCCACGTACAAACGTGGACACCTTTCCGTCCTATTCTTACAGTCGCATCTTTATATTAGCTGCTTTCCCGGCAAGGACGCTACTTCGAGCCCCGTTGACACGGTTGTATGGCTGGAGTTTTATGGCGTCACTCCACCGTAATTTGGCCCTTATATTCCGTGTTTTAGTGTAAAGCAGTTTGGGGGTACTGCAATGACATTGCAGATATGCTTATCGGACTGCCCCGCTTGCTTAGGATGACATAGGATCTGTGTCCGGACTGTATGGCGCCATGCGCAGAGTGTTTACTCACATGGCTTTCTCCCACCATCCTATGTAATCAATTTGGTTTCCAGTCGTTCCGTCTGGACTGACCCACGTTTGGAGACGGCGTTTTTTTGACAAAAGAACATGTTTGTGAGCATAAGTCGGTGTTAACTTGCCAGCTCGAGACAGCGTTCCCCATTTTCACAAGTGTTCGTATGTGGGGTAAAGCACGAAGATAAGCCAGTCTGGCATTTATTGGTTTCCAGGCGATTACCGCTTTAGCTGCTTTTCCACTTACGGCAAAGCCGACCCCAGCAAGCCCAGAAGCGTTTGTTGGACCGCCTTTGATAGTGTTCATAGAGAGAGCTTGTGGAACTTACTAAGACTGGATGGAATTCCTAATAAATGATGTAGCATAATTTCAGCCCTTTACCTCCGCACATCCTGCAAAATAAAAGCCTACAATGAGGAAAGTCGCAAATTTATAATAATTTCTGGAGTTAGGCAAGGGGATATTTTGTCACCAACTTTATTCAACATTGTAATCGATGCTGTCCTGACAAAAGCATTGGATAATCAGCCGGGAGGTGTGATCGTCTATCCAAATAACTTTGTACTGACTGATTTAACATTTGCTGACGACATTGCTCTGATCACAGACTCATTGGACTTGTTACAGCTCATGGTGGACCTAGTTGTGAGCAGTAGTAAATCCAAACATTTAATGTGCTGCAACCACCTAGTTGACCCAACGATCCACATTCAAAATGAGCCCATCAAGACTGTAGACCACTTTCCCTACCTTGGAAGCAATATAACCGGAAATGGAGACATCTCATCAGAAATCAACGCTAGAATACAAAAAGCTACAATTGCGTGGAGCTCACTTAAGAAACTTTGGGCCAGTAAAGTCATATGCTTAAACACAAAAGTCTGCATTTACAAAGCTGTTATTCTGCCGACTTTATTATACGGTTGTGAAACCTGGCCGGTAAAGGTTACACACCAACATAAAGTGGACTTATTCCAAAATCGGTGCCTGCGCCGACTTACAAAAACCAAATATACTGATAGGACGTCCAATGCTCAAATTCGACGAAAATGCGACGTTTCCGAAAATGTGTCGACCATGATAGAACACAGACGGTGGCGTTGTGTAGGCCACACATTGCGGATGCCGACACATAGAATTCCAAAAATAACCCCAATAGCTGAACCTGGTCCTACATGGAAACGACCGAAGGGTGGTGTTAGGCTTACAACATTGAGATACTTTAAGCGAAAAGCTGAGGACCTGGGTATCCGCCCTTTCAACCTTAGCCGAAGAACATTTAATGAAGACTGGTTATACCACCTCACAACTCTAGCCCAAGACTGCAAACAATGGAGACAAATTTCCATGGAAGTCGCCTATACCTACCCTGGGTGAAGAGGCGAAAACAAACAAACACACACACACACAATGAATAAACACATCTTATACTATATTTGTGAAAGCACTGTATGCCTGTCTGCATGGCCTCTGTCCCTAGGGGAAATCTCATTGGTCCCTTGGCCCGCCCGCCCCCGCACACCTCTCATTGGCCTGAGGCGGAGTGACGGGCCGAAGGACACACAAAACACACACACACACACCTCTCTCTCTGTCCTCCCCCCCCCATCACACTCACCTCCCCCCCTCCCCGGTGCTCCACTCACCTCCCCGCCTCCGCTCCACTCTCCGCTCCACTCGCCTCCGCTCCACTCGCCTCCCTCCCGCTCTACTCACCTCCCTCCCGCTCCACTCACCTCCCTCCTGCTCCCCTCCCTCTTGCTCCACTCACTTCCCTCCCACTCCACTCCCTCCCGCTCCACTCACCTCCCTCCTGCTCCACTCACTTCCCTCCCGCTCCACTCACCTCCCTCCCGCTCCACACACCTCCCTCCCACTCCACTCCCCTCCCTCCACCTCCCTCCCGCTCCACTCACCTCCCTCCCACTCCACTCACCTCCCTCCCGCTCCACTCACCTCCCTCCTGCTCCACTCACCTCCCTCCCGCTCCACTCACCTCCCTCCCCGGCGCGGGGACAGGCAGTGGCCAGGCAGCCTGCAGCTGCCACGCGGCGCCTAAGATGGCGGCGGCCGGAAGGACCCCCTTCCTCCCTCGCGGAGTAACTAAGATGGCGGCGGCCGGAAGGAGAGGTGACGTACGTGTGTGTGTGTCACTGTGTGTGTGTGTGTGTTACACTGTGTGTGTGTGCGACACTGTGTGTGTGTGTGTGTGTGTGTGTGGGGGGGGGGGGGGGACACTGTGTGTGTGTGTGTGTGGGACACTGTGTGTGTGTCAGACACTCTAGGGTGGGGACCGGAGCTACGCATTCAGGAGCGGAGAGAGAGGGGGGAGCGGAGAAACATACAGGGGGAGTGGAGAGGAGGGACCCGTAAATTTTAAGAAACCCACCCCCCCTCCTATCCACTGTCCCCCCCCTCCTGTTCACTGCCCCCCCCTCCTGTCCACTGTCCCACCCCTCCTGTCCACTTTCCCCCCCCCCCTCCTGTCCAATGCCCCCCCTCCTGTCCACTGTCCCCCCCCTCCTGTCCACTCTCACCCCCCTCCTGTCCACTCTCACCCCCCTCCTGTCCACTCTCACCCCCCCTCCTGTCCACTCTCACCCCCCCTCCTGTCCACTCTCACCCCCCTCCTGTCCACTCTCACCCCCCCTCCTGTCCACTGTCCCCGTCCCCTTCTGTCCACTGTCCCCGTCCCCTCCTGTCCACTTTCCCCGTCCCCTCCTGTCCACTGTCCCCGTCCCCTCCTGCCCACTGTCCCCATCCCTCCCCTCCTCCTGTCCACTGTCCCTCCCCCCTCCCCATCTCCTGCCCACTGTCCCTCCCCCCCCCCACCTTTTCCTAGCGGGAAATTTAACTCACGGGCAACGCCGGGTCTCTCAGCTAGTGCTCTATAACAAAAAGACTAAACATCACAATGACAGAAATCCAATCTTAAAATAGTACATGCAGCAATCATATAAACAATGTGAACTCTAAAGGGTGAAATTAACAACATAGTTCAATTCAAAACTGAAGGAAAAGAATAATAAATCACAACTCAAGCTAGCGGATAAAAACAACCATCACTCAATGGGAAGAGTGAAAAAAAATCAGAATTATAACATAAACAGTTTATCAATAATAATCTGGGACTGCCACAAAAACCTGTAAACAAAACACAAAAAGAGAAAGGGGAGGGTTAAAGCAAAGAGAAAGACCAATCATACATAGGTCTAATCCAAATAAAAGTGAAAATACCAGTGGATCAAATCATAACTTAAAATGGATATTACATCATCCTGAGACGTACTTATACAAAACATAAACATCCTAAAAACCTAATAAACAAAAGTGGACAGCAGCTTGAACATTTAAAAACGAAAAAGAAAGCGCCCTTAACTAACCAAGATCACACAAAGGGCGCAATATCTAACGTGTCGTTGGACCCTCCGGGATATTTAGTTTGTTACTTACGGATCCGAAACTGCTCTCTCTGCAGCAATCTAGAAACCTTATTACTGTACTAATACAAATGTGATATTAGCATGGTTAGATCTGCTTAGGGAAGCCTAAGTCTAGACTGTTTCCACAAGGTCTAAAGCAGGGGTGCCAAATCCATGGTCCACAGTTAGGCATTTGGAATGGCCAGTTCCGGCACTTGAAATGGCCAGTTCCGGCATTTATTTATTTTATTTATTTATAAAATATTTTACCAGGAAGTAATACATTGAGAGTTACCTCTCGTTTTCAAGTATTTCCTGGGCACAGAGTAAAACAAATAATACATGGTTACAAGTACAGTTACATAAATGAGCAGGGTATACATTATATACAAGACATTGCATGCACAGTTAGAGATAATTTATATTATGGGCGTATGAAACAGTTACAGACCAGATTAAAGTGTGAGACAGCCTTAGATTTGAAAGAACTTAAGCTGGTGGTGGATATGAGAGTCTCTGGTAGGTTGTTCCAGTTTTGGGGTGCACGGAGGGAGAAGGAGGAACGTCCGGATACTTTGTTGAGCCTTGGGACCATGAATAGTCTTTTGGAGTCTGATCTCAGGTGATAGGTGCTGTATGTGGTAGGGGTGAGGAGCTTGTTCAGGTAGCTGGGTAGCTTGCCCAGAAAGTATTTGAGGGTGAGACAGGAGAGGTGAACTTTGCGCCTAGACTCTAGTGATGACCAATCTAGTTCTTTGAGCATTTCGCAGTGATGTGTGTTATAGTTGCATTGGAGAACAAAACGACAAATTGAATTGTAGAGGGTGTCAAGTTTGCTAAGGTGGGTTTGAGGTGCCGAGCCATATACTATGTCTCCATAGTCAATAATTGGCATTAGCATCTGCTGTGCAATACGCTTTCTGACCAGGAGACTTAGGGAGGATTTGTTCCTGTAAAGTACCCCTAGTTTGGCATAGGTCTTGGTTGTCAGGGTATCAATGTGCATCCCGAATGTTAAGTGGGAGTCAATTTGGAATGGCCAGTTCCGGCACTTGGAATGGCCAATTCCGGCATTTGGAATGGCCAGTTCCGGCACTTGGAATGGCCAATTCCGGCATTTGGAATGGCCAGTTCCGGCAATTGGAATGGCCAGTTCCGGCAGTTAGAATGGCCTACGCCACCCACCCCCCCTGCCAGTGCACCAGGCTGGCGACGGAAGTTGGACGTCAAGACCAATATATGCATTCCACCTGCGGGGCCCCAGTTCCCCTCCGTTGCAAGACTAGAGGTGTCCCTCCACTCCCAAAGGTAAAATTCTTAGAGGGGGAAGGGGAATTCAGTGAGAGAGCATGGGGAATTAAGTGAGAGTGAGTGGAGAATGAAGTGAGAGTGGGGTGGATTGAGTGAGAGTTGAATGAGAGAGGGTTTGGATTGAGTGATAGAGGAGAGGGGAATTGAGTGAGAGGAGGAGAGTGGGATTGAGTGAGAGTGGAGGGGGAGATTGAGTGAGAGAAGGAGACTGTGGGATTGAGTAAGAGAGGAGGGGGAGATTGAGTGAGAGAAGGAGAGAGTGGGA